>NW_027069890.1:240843-264510 GCF_002906115.3 Quercus suber
GTTCGAGTTGAATGTAATCTGGCAGAACTTAACGTCTTTGGTTTGTCCACAAATTTGGTCGACAAGCGAGAAGGCATCATGTGGATTGAAGGGCAAAGCAGAACAAGAGTGAAAGAAAAGGAAGGGAAGAAAACTAAAGCAAAGAAAGAGCATTGAGTGGTTGGGAGAGGCCATTATGTATCTGACAAGCTATTTGCAAATAAGAAAGAGCATAGAAGAGTTCAACAAAGCTAAACTCCTTATATAATACTAGCCTCTGAGCACGCGCTTACGCGCGTGCTCAGAGGCTCTTCTATTTTTTGGGTAAAGGTTAATGTAGAGTATCCATTATAATTTCGGATCACTATATTTTCCAATAACAAAAAAAAAACCTAAGCGTGTTATAAAAAATTATTTCACCATACATTATACTCATCACACGCCTAGGTTTTTTTTGTTATTGGAAAATATAGTGATCCGAAATTATAATGGATACTCCACATTAACCCTTACTCAAAAAAATAGAAGAGCCTCTGAGCACGCACGTAAGCGCGTGCTCAGAGGCTAGTATATGATTAATTTGTTAAAATATTATCTAACTTGAATGATAGATAATAAGTAATAAAACTTTAGTAAATTTTTCCCATCCTATTTTTTAGCAAGAAAATACAGCTTCTCAAATTTGGATTACATCAGTAACACCTATGTGATTAGGGCTACTATATTAGAGACAAATGCAAAAGAATCCTATGAAGACCATTCGATACCATTTCTGGCCTTTGTAATGCATCCTGTAGTGAAATGAGATACTACAACTGCCCATTGAAATGAACACTGCTCATAATTTTTTGAAATCCACTACTCCAATTTCCCGTCTAGTCATCAAAATATTTTCGAATGACAATTTTCCCAAGATTTCATCAATCACCACAGAATGCTAAACATGCCTAAAAGAAAAACGTAAACCAAAAGGAAATAATTATTTGTTCTACCAAAAAAGATAATAATAATCATTATTTACAAAGGTAATAGTTTATCCCAAAAAAACCATCAAAGTAATAAGTATTTAGAATGGAAGAACCATGAACAACCTCAACCAAACATAAAGAAAAAAGAAAAATAAAGTACCGAATATATAATACTAATTATATAGCATTACAAAAGATAAAATTGAATGGTACTCACTACCCGATACTGCAAGTTTTCTTTAGTCTCGAATGGGTTCTGAATTTGTGCATCCTATATCTAATTCTGCTGTGAACGTAGCACTTTCAGAAAACCAAAAGCAATCCTGATCAAGAAAAAATAGAAATTATCAAAGAGAGGATACACATTACGTGTAAATATTAGTGTAAAATTTAAATATTACTTAAATTTATTGAAAATACATACCTCCTGTCCTGAACAATACCCCTCTTCACGCTTCAAAGTTTTCCACAATTGTCAAAATTGAAAATGAATTTAATATGGAAGTTGGATAATAAGCATTGTGTTTTTGGTTAACCGCTTTGTTGTGGTTGATTTGTCAGATTCTCTTTTACGTGGATAAAGCAATTTTTTTTTTTTTGAAACACGTGGTTGGAGCAAATTGTTATGAAATAACCAAACGTTTTATTTTGAACTAGCCTTTGAGCACGCGCTCACGCGCGTGCTCAGAGGCTCTTTTATTTTTTGGATAAGGGTTAATTTAAAGCATTTATTATAATTTAGGATTACTACATTTTTCCAATCACAAAAAAAAAAAAAAAAAAAAAAAAAAAAAAAAAAAAAAAAAGNGGCAATTCATTTCAAACGGTTATTTAATGCTGCAATAAAGGGCAGCATAAACTTTATGGGTGCAGCTTGTGTCAAGCCATTCCCAAACTTTATTAAGGAAAATGTGATTCTCAGATAAAAAAAAAAAAAAAAAGTGACTTCGGCTGGCCACACCACCAAGCTGACTTTATTTTCAAAATTTGTCAATTTTTGTTTAATTTACGTAACTTTTTCTTTTTAAATCCTTATATATTCTAACATTAAAAACTTTTTTTTTTTCTATTATACTTAACTACTTTTCGAAAAGAAAAAAAAAAAAAAACCATGTACATTAAATTATAAAGTGTATGTAAATGTATCAATTGTCATGTAATGAATTATTTGAATTTTCTTCAAAATTGATTTAGAGATTTTTTTATAATTATTAATACAAAAATTTATAATTTGTGTATAATAAAAATGGATAAAGTTTAGTTACAAAGTTGTTATAACTTACAACTTTACTCAATAAAATAAATATTATTACATATTTTAAAAATCAAACCATTGTATTACATGTTCTTTACACTTTTATTACATATGTCAAATTTTATGTCAATCAAATGTTATTTACTATGTGATTTATAAGTTTATATTTTATGCATAATTTTAAATTATAAAAACTAACAATTTAAACAATTTATTGATAACGTAGCTATTAATCTTTAATTTAATAGAAATTTTGCAAGCATGGAGGATATAAAAAGAATATATAATCCAATGGTAGATTTGTCAAAATTTCACTATCAATAAAAAAATATTGAATAAAGTTGTAGTATTAGACTACAATCAATTTTTTAATTAAACTTTGTTCAATAAAAATTATGTCAACTAGTTTTTTTTTAATAGATATCATGAAATTCAACTTATGGCAATGAGAGATTTTACTAGTTAAACTATATAGAACTTATAAATCTTGTCAATCATAATTCATATAAATATGATGATACATTAGTCACAAAATGGTGAGTCCCTGTTGGGGTAGTCATTGGTGTGTGGTAACTTATTTGTTCTTTACAAGCAAGTCCTAGGCCATGTGTACCATCCTGCTTTAATTAAAAATTTAATACATGGGTCCCTACTCATTAAAGAGATGTCTCCCCAACATCCATTGAATGCGTAAAAGACATTTTAGATACCAAATACCAAGTTGTGGTTGTAGCATAAGCACACCTATCTTAATGCTATGACATAATGGTGACAACATTTAAGGTGGTGATGACAATGGTGACAATAATGTCAGGAATGGTGGAAATAATCTAGGTTGCATGATGGTTGTGATGCTTAAGGCTTAGGGTGTCCAACCCACCCACCCACCCGACAAACGCACCCAACCCGATCGTACATGACTTGCGCCACCTATCTAACTGCTCTAACGGTCAAATGCAGGTCTCGAATTCAAAAACCCGTTGCCAACGGGTTGGTTGTGGGTCTCATACTCCAAAACCCATGAAACCCAAACTGATCGAAAAACATCAAGTCTGGAGACTTTTCCAGCTAGGTCCGACAAATTTTCCAACTAGATCGATGAGTTCTCCATACAATTTGGTAGAAATATCTCCAAATTTGACAAGATCTTTGCTAGATCTGGCTAGATCTCATAAGATCTTGGATGGATCTAGTGAGAACTCGCCGAATTTGAAGAGATTCTGCCAATTTTTCACGAATTTCAACTTCACTCCGAAACCAACCACCACCCGATATTCACCCGAACCGCCCAACCTAGTAGTCTTACTTGTCAACTACGAGTGTAGATCTCCCCACCCAATCTATGTCGGGTTGGTTGAAGGTTAGGCACAAGCCCAACCCAAACCAATCCATGGTCAAATTTAAAGTAGGGCCTATATGTCTAGTGTAAGGGTCTATTGTTGGAACCTATTTTATTTTTTGAGGAGATTAATGTTATATGGTCATTTGTCAAATACCATTATGTAGTGAATAAGCACTCCACAAGTATAAATGCTCGTGGTGTGTGAGAGGGAGCAAGGGTTGTGGTTTAAGTATTTAGGAAAAAGTTTCACACACATACATTTATATTAAGTTAGAGTAGAATTCTATATCAAGTAAAAAAAAAAAAATGATTTTAGGGGTGAAATCCTTATGTCCCATCTGAACAATCAAATTAAGAACATGTTGTGCACAACGCATATGCAACGTTGATCCACACATAATAAGTGCACCACGTAGAAGCTTATCTAAGATAATTTTTATAACTGCATCATTGGTATTGCAATTGTCCATAGTCACAGTAGATAACTTCCTATCAATATTGCACTTCAACAAAGTATCTAGAAGGACACTAGAAAGCACTTCTTTTGTATGTGGAGATGGCACATAAATAAACTTTAAATGAGAATTTTAAATAATTAGAACTAACAATGATATAAGTTCATAAAACATTTGAAAAGAATTTAATTAAAACATAAAAATGAATATATACTTTTTAAAAAGTACCTCATAACTTGGCTTTGTAATCTCCACAAACCATCAATGAAGTGTGCTGTTACAACCATAAACCCTCGCCTTTTGTTTTGTGAAGTCCACATATCAGTGGTAATAGATATTCTACCCTGATTCTTATCAATTTCATGCTTTGATTTCTCGAGTAAGGAATCAAGGACTAGTACTTGTGAGCAAAGATATGGATTTGTCTGAGGTTATTTATACTTGTCGTAAACAACTAGATTTATTTTAGATTTTGTCTGATAGCACCGACTGATAAACAAAAAATTTGGTTAACAATTAGAAAATGTAAAAGAAACATATAGAATACAATTGCATGTGGGATAAAGCTGGCACTGACGTAGTGATTATACAAGATTATACAACCAATATTCAGATTTGAAAATGGAGTGGGGAACCATAGATCTGATGAAACTGGGCAAGGAATTTGCATATGAATTCTCTTTTGTCTAGAATGCATGATTACTTCTTATTGTTATCTCTGCTTACGTGTTCTTACTTGGACTGATGGGTACAGTTTTAAAATATATATATATATATATATAAAAGAAAATTTAAGACCACAGAATTTTATGTTTGAAAATGATGAGTTTATGCGTGAGTGAATTAATCACTCACAGCCTAGCCAAAGAGTCGACGAATAATTTACGATGCCAACTACCCTTTATAAAATAGATCCAGAGCTTACAAAGTTTATCTCTGCTTACCATTTTCTAATAATATAATGGGCGGCAAATGCAACGATTGTTGGGACATTGGCAATTTTCCATGTTGGCCAATTGTAACTTTTTTCACAGAGTGCAAAAGTAGATTAGAGAATATTAATTAGTTGACGAGTAAAAAAGCAAATTAGTATCATTATTAGGACCATTTGTCTTGCTATTGTCCCAGCAGGGACAATGAAAATAAAATTCTTGATGAGGTCTATTGGGAAGCTGAAATGGTCTATACTATAATTATCTTTGCTAAAAGATCATAGGAGAGTCATAACGGTGCTTGATGATTTTTTTTTTTTTTTTTACTTCTTTATGCTTTCCTCACACTTTTTTTTTTAATATTTAAATTATAAAGTTTCAATTTATTGCATCAACTTATAATAATTATACTATTTATCATTAAAATAAGACACTAATTAATTTTCAGTGTAAGCAAAATTGAACACCAAATCTCTTATTCAATTATTAAAAACTTTAACTGTTGAGGTAAATGAAACCCACACCAAAACATAGCATTGTGGAGAAGTCAATAGAACCAAAGGATGGACTAACATATTATAATTGATGTCAAGCATGAAGAATGAGGGAAGTTTATGGAACTATGGAACTCTTTTTAACATTTTTATTGCTTTTGAATCGAAGGAGCTAGCACTTTGTCGCTCTTGGCTTGTATTCTTTTCTTTACCGAAGACAGTCAAACGTTATGGAAGCAAGTGTTGAGTTTTTTTTTTTTTTTTTTTGGGGGTTAAATATTCGGTTTTAAAATTATTTTGTTATAAAGCCTTTTCTAAATGAAGTACTCTTTTTTAAATCAACAAATAAAATTTATATCTTACTTTTTTCTTTATTTAAAAAGTTAATACCATTTTTTTCTATAGTTTAAATTAATGAGGATAGTTTTTGAAAAATTTATATAATTTTTATACAACAGATAAGATAATAAATAATGTTCCTTTAAAAAGTTAGATTTTTTAAACAATAACAAAACTTAGGTATAGTACTTAGGTGCTATTCTTTAGGTTCTCTTCTTAAGATTCAATCATGTGATTTTTTTTCCTCATAGGATGAAAGTTTATTTTTAAATGAAGTACTCTTTTTTAAATCAACAATAAAATTTATATCTTACTTTTTTCTTTATTTAAAAAGTTAATACCATTTTTTTCTATAGTTTAAATTAATGAGGATAGTTTTGAAAATTTATAAATTTTATACAACAGATAAGATAATAAATAATGTTCCTTTAAAAAGTTATTTTTTTAAACAATAACAAAACTTAGTATAGTACTTAGGTGCTATTCTTTAAGTTCTCTTCTTAGATTCAATCATGTGATTTTTTTCCTTATAGGATAAAAGTTTATTTTTAGCTAAGTACAACCACATGGCTGAATCTTAGAAAGAGAATCTAAAGAAAGAACATAAGCATTGCTACCTAAATTTTGCTATTTAAACAAGACAAACAAATTAAGATAGAGGGAGTAGCTTTTTTCACCTTGATTTTCTCAAAATTGAGTTCAAAGTAGAACTTGATTTCGTCAAAATCAAGCTCCATGCAATTCAATTATATGTGGCAAATGTGGAACTCAATTTTCTCAAATTAGAGTTCCATGTTTCTTTGAATAAGAAATGATATGTCCACAACATTTTCACAACAAATTCTAATTGCAAGTTGTTACTGATTGTTATTGTTAGGGCAAAACAGTAATCTTAGTATTAGGTTCAAATTTAAACCAATAATGACTAACCACCTATGATTTGTGTGAAAATATTGTAGACGTAGCGCCTCTCTCCTTTGAATTGTATAAAACTTTGACTTTGATGAAATCAAGTTTCACATTGGAGCTAGACTTTAGAAAATCAAGTTCCAAAAATAGACTATATATAACTAAATAAGTTACGTGGGTGGGTGGGTTGGACACCTTAAGCATTAAGCATCACAACCATCATGCAACCTGGATTATTTCCACCATTCCTGACATTATTGTCACCATTGTCATCACCACCTTAAATGTTGTCACCATTATGTCATAGCATTAAGATAGGTGTGCTTATGCTACAACCACAACTTGGTACTAGGTATCTAAAATGTCTTTTACGCATTCAATGGATGTTGGGGAGACATCTCTTTAATGAGTAGGGACCCATGTATTAAATTTTTAATTAAAGCAGGATGGTACACATGGCCTAGGACTTGCTTGTAAAGAACAAATAAGTTACCACACACCAATGACTACCCCAACAGGGACTCACCATTTTGTGACTAATGTATCATCATATTTATATGAATTATGATTGACAAGATTTATAAGTTCTATATAGTTTAACTAGTAAAATCTCTCATTGCCATAAGTTGAATTTCATGATATCTATTAAAAAAAAACTAGTTGACATAATTTTTATTGAACAAAGTTTAATTAAAAAATTGATTGTAGTCTAATACTACAACTTTATTCAATATTTTTTTATTGATAGTGAAATTTTGACAAATCTACCATTGGATTATATATTCTTTTTATATCCTCCATGCTTGCAAAATTTCTATTAAATTAAAGATTAATAGCTACGTTATCAATAAATTGTTTAAATTGTTAGTTTTTATAATTTAAAATTATGCATAAAATATAAACTTATAAATCACATAGTAAATAACATTTGATTGACATAAAATTTGACATATGTAATAAAAGTGTAAAGAACATGTAATACAATGGTTTGATTTTTAAAATATGTAATAATATTTATTTTATTGAGTAAAGTTGTAAGTTACAACAACTTTGTAACTAAACTTTATCCATTTTTATTATACACAAATTATAAATTTTTGTATTAATAATTATAAAAAAATCTCTAAATCAATTTTGAAGAAAATTCAAATAATTCATTACATGACAATTGATACATTTACATACACTTTATAATTTAATGTACATGGTTATTTTTTTTTCTTTTCGAAAAGTAGTTAAGTATAATAGAAAAAAAAAGTTTTTAATGTTAAAATATATAAGGATTTAAAAAGAAAAAGTTACGTAAATTAAACAAAAATTGACAAATATTGGAAATAAAGTCAGCTTGGTGGTGTGGCCAGCCGAAATCCCAACCGCCGAAGTCACATTTTCCTTTCTTTTCTTTTCTTTTTTATTTATTTTTTTATTATCTGAGAATCACATTTTCCTTAATAAAGTTTGGGAATGGCTTGACACAAGCTGCACCTATAAAGTTTATGCTGCCCTTTATTGCAGCATTAAATAACCGTTTGAAATGAATTGCCTGAGGTCAAGTCACTTTAACTAAGCCGCTGATGTGTCACATGTGTGGCCTGATCTACGCTAAGGCCGGTGATTTCGTACAAACTTTAGCTTTCTTTCATTCATGTTGAAACGGCAGAATCCTGCCACCAACTAGAATACAGACACGTATTTATTTTTGAGATGTGTTCGTATTTTAATGTGTCGAAGGGTATCTGTCAAAGGACACAAGCTACACTCATAGAGTTGATGCTGCCCTTAATTGCAGCATTAAATAACCGTTTGAAATGAATTGACTTAGGTCAGATCATTTTATCTAACCCGCTGATATGTCACATGTGTGGCCAGATCTACTTCAAGGCCGGTGATTTTGGTACAAACTTTAGCTTTCTTTCTTTCATATTGAAAAGGCAGAATCCTGCCACCAACTTGTTCCCCTATGTCGTATCCCCAAAAAAAAAATTGTTCCTCTATTTTTTTTAGGTAATGAGCATTAAATGCTTAACTTTTTATTTTTTAATAAAATTTGTGGTAATAAGAGTAATAATATTAGCCTATTATTAGGTGTTGTGACTTGTAAACAAATGTTATTTTGTCATGGTAAAAAGTTACTCTCTTTTTATATAAATTTATTATTTTATAATACACTTTGTATCATATGTTTTATTCTTTTAATACTTTATTAAAAAAATTTATTCTTTTAAATTTAAATTTTATTCTTTCATTATAATTTGTTCCCAATGTAGTCATATTTTTAAATATTCATTTTATTCTAACAATCACATTTTAAAATAATCGTCCTATTTTAAAGGTTAAAATTTTAAAAATATGAATTTTCTTAACAAACATTTATTCTTTTAAAAAGATTATTCTTATAGTCATATTTTTGGAAATTCATTTTTTGTAACAACCATATTTTTGGATTTTTTCCCCCCTTAACAATCACATAAAGTTTTTGAAGAATATGATAGATACAATGGAAACTCATATCCACTTTCATTGAACTAAACAATCAGTCTGTCAAAAACTATATACATAAAACATAAACTAAATTATGAACCTATCGAAACTCATATCAAAAGCTGAAATTTTTTTTATAGATGCAATATAAATATCAACCAGTCAAGTTGAAGTTGTTGTTGTTGTTGTTTTTTTTTTTTTTTTTTTTTTGAGAAATATTAATGAAAATCAAACTGAAAAACATCCATCAAATCACGTGGTAGATCTTTTAACCACACATCAAAATCAGCAAATTTGATAGGTCAAGAATGTATTGACCTCTTTTGATAAATTAACCAATTGATTTAGCCAAGTTAATTAATTAATTTAATTAATATGCAAAGAGCGTGATAGCACAAATAAATCACCAATTAACTAAATGCAGCGGAAATTAAATTGACATAGTGATTTGTTTACGAATAGGAAAAACCTACACGGCAAAAACCCCATTGAGTGATTTTAAGATCACCACACCCGAGAATCCACTATTATCAAAACAAGCGGTTATAAGTAAAGGAATTCTAGTACCTTATACCAACATATAGTTGAACCCTTACCCCAATAGTCAATTTGACTTGTTCTGTAATGACAATCTCTTATTTTCAATGCACAGCTCCCAATACGTGACTAACCAATAGATGCGCGAATCCCAATACGCGACTTAATCACCAACTTGAGAAAGATGTTGGCTGTAAAGTTCTTCAGTTCATCACACGATGAAGATCATGAAACTCCTTTGTCACAAAACTCTACAGTATACAAACAAGTAGCTTCTTCAAGAGAAAGATGAATTAGGGCAAATTCTGTCTCCGGTCACAATTTGCATCAACAAAACTTTGCTTCACACTTGCGCCAATTGACGACCCTTAAAATAATCCTTATATATGTTTAGGGTTGTGAGAAAAGTAAGTCCAAACATATACACACGAATTGGATGAAAATCAGCTCTGAAAAACTGAATTTCATAAACCTCGACAGATTGGGTATCTATCGAGCTAGCTATCAATCATTGGGTTTCAGCAACTTTTTGAACCTTGATAGATACTAGCTGTCAAGTTTTAAAAACCAGTACTTCTTCACTTGTTTCTTGGACAGATTTGCATGACTTTAACACTTGAACTTGAAACTATATTCCTTGAAGTGTTAAATACATCCTAGATCTACCCAATTACAAGTAAAGTGTGTTTTGTCAAAGGTTTAGCTAATTCTGAAATGACATATGTTCCTAACATCAAATCACATATGTCCTAATAGATGCAACTGATCTACGAGGAGGGCATAAGCAAGCTTATTACTCTCTCCCTCTTAACATGAGAAAAACTACAATTAACATTAGATACTAAACTATGAATATTAGCAATAACATGTCCAAACATAGTCCTGGAAGGCCTGGCCGCAACAATATCTTGAATGACCCATAAGGAATCACCCTCCACCACCATGGACTGAAGACATAGCTCCTTGGTAAAGACAATGGCTCTACTAGCAGCTAAAGCCTCCACCATGTCCACAGAACCCAGGTGCCTAATTTTCTGGCGCAAAGCACCAATGAAGTTGTTTTAATTGAACTAAGCTACCAATGAAGTCCACAAAAAACTTACATATATAACTCATTTCCAATAACATTAACTAACACAGCAAACCCATGGAATTCAACAACCAATAAGCTTGCAACTTCCTTTGATAACAAATGGTACTTAAAGTTATCGCAACAACACAAAATTCAATAACCAATAAGCTTGCCACTTCCTTTGATAGCGAATGGAACTTAAAGTTAACACATAATTCAACAACCATTAAGCTTGCAACTTCCTTTGATGACAAATGGTACTTAAAGTTAAGACAACAACATTGTCAATGACAGCTTCATAAAGAAAAGGAAACAAATAAACCAAACCAAAAGTTTTCATGACTTGCCTTGTAATTAGGGGCAACTCCACATTAAGTCCAGAGTGGTCACAAGACCATCTTGGCCTGGAAAAAAAAATTATAATATATAAATTAGAAAAATTTATGATTTTTTTTTAATCTAAAATTTTTTAGGCCCAACATAATTTAAATTTGGAAAAAGTTTGGTAACAAACTTGGTAGACTAAGGTTTCAACTCCATTCAATATTTTTATTATTTGATGTGAATTTTGACAAATCCACCAAATTTTTTAAAACACTATTTGAAAACACTGGCGAGAAGTTTTAAGTTGCGAGAAGCTTTAAGTTGCGAGAAGCTTTATTGCAATATATCGCAAGTTTAGAATTCACCTTCATGTTAGTATTCATTGGACAGATTTGTAAAATATTCTTTGGTGTTCATTGCAATATTGGATCGATCTCAATCACTCATTGCTCCACCATTCTTTGATGGGAGCAACTATGCATTTTGGAAAGTTCGTATGAGAGCATTCCTCTGTGCTATAGATGAGTTGGTATGGGATTTTGTCGAGAATGGGTATGTTAGACCTACGAAACCCAAGTCCAAATAGGACAATGCAGCTCTTGCTTTGGCAAATGCAAATAGTAAAGCAATTAACGCTATTTTCTATGGTGTGTCTATTGATAAATTTCACAGGATATCGCATGTGGATACTGCCAAGGAAGCTTGGACGAATCTTGAGACTACTTATAAGGGTACCAAGAAAGTCAAGGACATAAAGTTCCAAATGCTTACCACCCGATTTGAAGAGCTCAAGATGAGTGATGATGAGTCATTTGATTCATTCTATAGGAAGTTCAATGAAATCATGATTGCCAAGCTCAAATCTTGGAGAAAAGATTAAGGATGCGAAGGTGGTGAGAAAGATTTTGAGGTCCTTACCGGAAAGCTTCAGTGCAAAGGTCACAGCTATAGAAGAGAGTAAAGATTTGGATGAGATTAAGATCCAAGAACTCATTGGATCACTCCAAACATATGAGCTTGGACTATCTTCCCATAAGCCAAGCAAATCATTGGCTCTCAAAACTATCACCGAGAGAATGGACGACTCCTCCTCTGAAGATGATGTGGAGAAGGAAGGGTAAAGTGTTTGCCACTACACTTAGTGATTCTGAGAGGGAAGGGTAAAGTGTTTGCCATTACACTTAGTGATTCTAAAAGCTCAAATTCACACACTGATGAAGAATATGATAGTGAAGGAAAGTATAGGGCTTTCATGGCAATTACCTTTGTTCACTCTAAGGATTAGTTGAGCAATTTGGCTGACAAACTTGGTGATCATTCTGAAGGTGAGGTGGTTGAAGAATCAGAAGATGAAGAAGTATGCCAAAATGAAGGGGAGAACAATCTTCAAGAAGTATATGATTCATTGCTAGAAGATTGTGGGAAATATGCCAAGGTTACGAACCATGCTGTGAAAAAGATGAAGAAGATCGAAGAAGAGCATAGGAATACACTTGTGCAACTCAAGGAAGCGAAGTGTGAAGTAGAAAGACTCAAGGGAGAATTGGTTGAAGCTTACTCTAAGATCAAGTTTCTTGAACTTGAAATTATCCAAGCTAATGTCAAGGTTGAGCATATCTCTACCAAGAAACTTGACAACGTGCTGTCCTCACAAAAGTCTTCACATGATAAGACCAGTTTAAGCCATACCGGAGAAGCAAGCTTTAGCAGCAAACCCAAGAAGGAAGTAAGGTTTGTATTAGCCAAGAATGAAGAGAAACTCAAAGAAGTGAAGTTTGAGACAGAGACCTTTGCTACAGTAAAAAAAACCATTGGTACAAAACCAAAGAAAAAAGGGAAGTCACTACTTAAGAATCAAAGGGGGCCTCAAGTGAAGCATATGTGTCATCATTGTGGTGTACAAGGGCACACAAGGCCGAATTGTTTCAAGCTTCATGCACTCAAGAAGGCTGACTCAATGCATGGCCAAGAAGGTTCAAATAGAAGACCAAAGGAAGCACAAGCTAAGGGAGAAAGTGAGGGACATCTCATTGGAGACGTTATGCAAATGTTGAAGAACATCTCACTATGCCTTGCCAGCTTCACACCGAGGTTTGAAAGTTATGTTGGTTATACCCCGCCATCTAAGGCTCTCACCTAAGACGCTCGTAAAGTGTGGGTGAAGAAGGGTACTTATGCATGATCACTTTTTATGCCCATGCATTAATACTTCTGATGTTTAGGATCATAGGTTCATGCATCATGTCATACATACTCCTTTTGTGTCATTGCTTCCAGTTTCTTGCATGTTTCTTTTCAAGTTTGTTTTGTACTTGTTGTTTTTGTTGATCTTACTTTACATGTTCTGTTTTTGAGTGTGTTGAAAAATTCAAAAACTCATAAGAAATTGAAAAATCTCCAAAAAGTTTGATCGTTTGCGTTGTGTATATCATATGTGAGTTTGGCCTAAGACGAGGTTTGAAAGTTATGTTGGTTGTACCCTGCCATCTAAGGCTTTCACCTAAGACGCTCATAAAGTGTGGGTGAAGAAGGGTACTTATGCATGATCACTTTTTATGCCCATGCATTAATACTTCTGATGTTTAGGATCATAGGTTCATGCATCATGTCATACATACTCCTTTTGTGTCATTGCTTCCAGTTTCTTGCATGTTTCTTTTTAAGTTTGTTTTGTACTTGTTGTTTTTGTTGATCTTACTTTATATGTTCTGTTTTTGAGTGTGTTGAAAAATTTAAAAACTCATAAGAAATTGAAAAATCTCCAAAAAGTTTGATCGTTTGTGTTGTGTATATCATATGTGAGTTTGGCCTAGTACCTTTGTACTAATGGTGTAGTGTATTTACGAGCTTAGCTTGTTATGTACGCACATCTATCTTTGTGGAAAAAATCTTGAAATCTATGTGTGACTGTTGTAAATCGATTTTCAAACTTGTCATGAATGATTGGTCAATAGTCTTGATGGTTTTGATACTTGCATAGATTTGTGCCTATATATCTTCCCACACTATTTATGTTTTTGCTTAAAGAACTCACCAAATATAAATCTCAAAATGAAAAGAGATAATGAGCTGCAAAATCCGTCGTACATACTAGTATTTGACTAGGAAAAAGGAAGAGCGACTTTTATTGAAACGTATGGTGCCCAAAAAGCCAAAGGCTTACTCTCAATATTGAAATATAAAAAATTTCAGGCATCGATCTCAAAATGAGAAGTACAGTTCAAAAATGATCATATGTTATGAATTGTAAAGAAGCCAAATGAAAAGTTTCTAAGACATGTAATCATTTTTTTGTGGGAGGTCATATATATTCTTTTCTATAATTGAGTGTATGACTTAATTGAATTGATCATTGAAGTTTCATTCTGGACTAAGGACTATTCCACATTTAATACTTACACACAACACACAAGACTTTTGCTCAATAAATGCTTATTTCATTTGTGTGATTGTACATGATAAAATGTGATATGTATGTTCAATCGCTTGTCGATCAAACCCAAAATTATTTTTGAGTATTTTATATGTTTTTGAAAGTGTTTTTATATTTTTGTGTTTTAAGTTTGTGTTGAAATTACATTTTTCATGTTTTTCATCAAAAACTTCTTCAGAGGCATTTTCGCGAGAAGCTCGTGACTAAGCTCTTCCCGCAAAAATAGGTTAAGGCCAAACAGTAAACACAAAATTCAGACAGAGACTTTCGCGATTGTCTCACGCCTGTTTTGCAATTAAAGACTTCTCGTGAAAGGTTTAGTGCTTCAAATACATTTTTTGCGAGTATGTAACTCACGAAAAACGCGTGTTTTCATGAGTAAAAACGCGTGTTTACTTGAATTGGGGATTTTCGAAAAAGGGGTTGGGAATCATGATTGTGGTAAAAAAATTTCCAAAATTTTGATTGGGCTATGTCCCATTTGACTTATTTGTGACTGTGTTGGCCCCATGTGGCAATTTTAACATGTATTTAGGTAGATTTTCACATGTTCATGCATTGCTCACATGTTAAGTATGGTGTTGCATATCAAGTGTTTGATAAAATGCTCAAGTGGCATTTTTGAGTTGTTTTGGACTCCAATGAGTTCCAAATTTTGGGATTTACCTTGATTGAACTTGTCTATCATGTTTTGATCATAGGTTGTGTGTTTTACACACTTTGACCGAAATGTGCTTCATCTTGCCTTGCCATGCATCACCTCATGCACACTTGATGCACGCACATGCACAGTTGTTATTTTTTGCATTTTAGTGATATTTACATGCTTTAGCACTTATATCATGTTCATTTGACATTGTTGTGTTCTGTTTTAAGTTTTTGTGCCTATGTTTTGGACTAACTTGACTCTAATCAAGTTTGTGGTCTTGTTTGTGTGTTTTTGCACTTGTTTTGTCTAGTTTATGTTATTTGTGTAGATGTCTCCATTCAAGAGGTCAGCTGTGAAAGGAGGTTCTAGCAAAGGCAAAGAACTAGTAATTGATGTTGATAACTTCTCCCCAAGGCCAAAGAGAACTCGATCACCAACTAGAGCCTTTGATCCTGACAAGTTTAGAACCTATGCTGCATTTCAGGATTATGAGAGCTATTTTAGAGAAGCTCCATTGTTGGTTGAAAGGGCTGTTGATCAGGCGTCTCTTCTAGAAACAAAAATCTCTAAATGGTTTGCTACTAAGGATTGGAACTACCTTCTATCCAACCATGATGATGCATACGAGAACATGGTGAAAGAGTTCTATGCTAATGCTATTTTTGAAGGAGATGAGCTCAAATGCTGGGTTAGGGGAAAGAGTTTCTCAGTGACACCGGTTTATCTAGCAGAGATCCTACGCATCAACCGGCCGATGTTTCCAAAACCACCGGTATATGACGACTTGAATCCGGGTAAGGAAGTTCTTTAAGAAGCCTTAGGAGATAACTTGGAGTTCTCACCCAATGGGAAATCAGAAAGTGTGGCATCCCTATCTCCTGAACTGAGGCTACTCATGACAATCATGTTTCACAACCTCTACCTGTTATCAAGCACCGGGTACATGAATCTCGGTCGAGCGTTGTTCCTTCACGATCAGATCACTGACGAAGAGATTGATGTGTGCTCTCATATTTTCCACATCTTGGCAAAAATAGCTGAAAGGACTGCTTTAAGGAACTGTCTTCCCTTCTACCACCTTATCTCAAAAATTTTAAAGCTTAAAGGTGTGCATCCTTCGGTAGATGAGCACCCATACCCACACCCAAGTCTGATAAACATTTGCACTCTCAATGCTAGTATCGGTCACACTAGAAAGAGCTCCAAGCAAGAGAGCCATGCTTCGGGTTGTTTTAGCTCTAGCTTACATATGTATGATGAACACATCAAAGGTTCTGGGCTGAAGCTGTGAACATATCTTGTCACATTTGTAATAGAATTTATTTTCGAGCGGGGACAAAGAAGACGTCATATGAAATATGGAGAGAAAAGAAACCCAAGGTGAAGTATTTCAGAGTGTTTGGGAGCACATGCTATATTCTAAATGACAGGAAAAATCAGGGAAAATTTGATGCTAAGAGTGATGAAGGAATACTCCTAGGATACTCCACAAATAGCCGAGCTTATAGAGTGTATAACAAGCGCACTAAGACGGTGATGGAGTCAATCAATGTGGTTATAGACGACACCATATCTGAAAAGGAAATTGATGATGATGGAAAGGGGCTCAAACTCAAGGAGAATGAGGATGATGATGATATGCCTTCAAGTGATGATGCTGAGAAAGTAAAACCCGAAAAGGAGACCACACCTCCTGTATCAAGAAGAGAGACTAGATCAACACAAGAAGTCTCAAGTCCACTCCTCCAGAAATTCAAACCCCAATTTCTCGTGATGAGGAACTCTCAACTTCCAAGAAACCTTCATTGAGAGTAACACTTAATCACCCATCAAGTAATATTATTGGGGATGTGAACGAAGGACTTCGTTTGAGAAAAGGGCTAAAGTACACTACTAACCATGTAACATACAACTGCTATCTTGCTCAATTTGAACCCAAAAAGGTAGAAGAAACACTAAAAGATGAGAATTGGGTAAAGTTTATGCACCAGGAGCTACACCAATTTGTTAGAAATGATGTGTGGGAATTGGTTCCAAGGCCTGAAGATACACATGTGATCGGCACCAAGTGGATTTTTAAGAACAAAACAGATGAAGATGGTGAAGTTATTAGAAGTAAGTCTAGATTGGTGGCTCAAGGGTATACTCAGGTGGAAGGCATAGATTTTGATGAATCTTTTGCTCCAGTAGCAAGATTAGAACCCATTCGGATTCTCTTATCCATAGCATGGATCATGAATTTCAAGTTGTACCAAATGGATGTAAAAAGTGCCTTCTTAAACGGTTTTCTCAATGAAGAAGTTTTCGTTGAACAACCAAAGGGGTTTGAAGATCCTCACTTCCCGGGTCATGTACTAAGATTGAAGAAAGTTTTGCATGGGTTGAAGCAGGCACCAAGAGCATGGTATGACCGTCTCACTACCTACCTATTGGATCGTGGATTCAAGAAAGGTCAAGCAGATCGCACATTGTTTGTTAAAAGAGATGAAAAATCCCTTCTTGTCGCTCAAGTGTACGTGGATGATATCGTATTTGGATCCACAATTGATAAACTAACTTATGAGTTCTCGGAAGAAATGAAAAGGGAATTTGAAATGAGTATGGTGGGAGAGTTGAACTACTTCCTTGGACTTCAAGTGAAACAATGGAGAGATGGAATATTTATTTCTCAAGAAAAGTATGCCAAAAATCTTGTCAAAAGATTTGGTCTGGACTCCAAGAAACATACCTCTACTCCCATGAGTTCCTCGGCAAAGTTGAGCATAGATGCAGCCGGTGTTGACGTTGATCCAACCCTTTATCGGAGTATCATTAGCAGTATTCTCTATCTCATAGCAAGTAGGCCGAATATTGCATTCAGTGTCGGAATCTGTACAAGGTTTCAAGCCGCTCCTAAAGAATCCCATTTAACAGCAGTTAAGCGAATCATTCGCTATGTAAATGGCACATCTGACTATGGGATTTGGTATACAAAAGATTCGAATGAGTGTTTGGCAGGATATTCAGATGCTGACTGGGCAGGGTGCATAGATGATAGAAAAAATACTTCTGGTGGGTGCTTCTATCTTGGAAATAACTTAGTTTCATGGATGAGCAAAAAGCAAAATTCAGTATCGCTGTCAACGGCTGAAGCTGAATACATTGCAGCAGGAAGTTGTTGTTCACAATTGTTATGGATGTGAAAGCTATTGCATGACTATGGCATTTCTCAAGACACTATGTGTGTGTTCTATGATAATACGAGTGCCATAAACTTGTCAAAGAATCCGGTTCAGCACTCCAAATCAAAGCATATCGAGATCCGCTATCACTTCATTCGGGACTTGGTAGAAGACAAGACAGTATGTCTAGAATTCATCAATACTGACAATCAAAAGGCAGACATATTCACCAAACCTCTTGATGACCCAAGGTTTGAATCCTTGCGTAAGACAATTGGTGTCGGTATCATTCCTTAAACTCAATCCTCCATGATATCTTATTGTGTTTTTAGTTGTTTTTTTTGTTTGCTTTTTTGTTTGTCTTCTTTTTGCTAATTTTTTTTCAAACTTGTTTTGTGTCAAAAATCCGAAAACACATAAAAAGTTGAAAATCCAAAAAGTTTGATCACTTTGTTGAGTTTTGTCTCCAAGCATATTTTGCCTTGTACATTTGTACTTATGGCTGTGTGCATTTAACGAGCTTAGCTTGTCTCTCATGCACTCATATCATTGTGGAAGAATTTTTGAAATCTATGTGATTGTTGTAAATAGATCTTCAACCTTGTCATGAATGATTAGTGAATGGTTTTGTTGATCTTGAGACATGCATAGACTCATGTCTATATATCTTCCCACCTTTTATTTTTTGCTTTAAAAAGCTCTCTATATGTAAATATCCAAATGAAAAGAGATATAGAGCTGCAAAAGCCTGTCGCACATACTAGTATTTGACTAGGAAAAAAGGAAAGCGACCAAAATAAATTGTATGATGCTCATAAAACCAAAGGCTAACTCATTAATTGAAATATCAAAAATTTCAGGCATCTATCTCACAATGAGAGTTTTCTTTGCTCAAAAATGGCAAATGATATGTTGAATATGGAGCCAAATGAAAAGCTTCAAAGAATTGTTATCAAGTTCTTGTGGGAGGTCATATATGCATGTTTTTATAATTGAGATATGTCACATTATCTAGTGCTAGTTGTGTATGCCTTGATTGAATTGATCATTGAAGCTTCACATTGGACTAAGGACTATCTCATTTTTGATATCCATACACAACACACAAGTCTGTGATTCAATGAATGCCATATTCATTTGTGTGATTGTACTTGATTAAATGTGTTTTCACATGCTCAATCTTTGTTGGTCAAACACAAAAAGATTTTTGAGTGTTTTGTTTTGTTTTTGGAAAGTACTTTGCTTTTACAAAAATGTAAAATTTTTTCAATAACAGTGTTGCCCTGTTTTGGCGACTAAGTCGCGGGTTGATCCAGTCGCATGTACCAGTCGCGAGCTCACTCAGAGATTTTTCGCGGCTTACTGGCGATTCAGTACTCTAGTCGCGAAAAAGACTTAGAAAATTTTTTCAAAATTTGAGTTTTGCACTTTTCACGGGTCAGTGGGGCGATTGGTTCGTGGGTGGAAGATCCAGTCGTGAGGGTTACTCAGAGATTTTCGCGGCTCAGCTCGCGACTCCTTCGCGGGTAAACCTTCCAGTCGGGAAAAACACTTAGAGAAATTCTGAAGTATCTTTTCTTCACAGTGTTTCACGGCTTAACCTGGCGACTTGATCCAGTCGCGAAAAACGCGTGTTTTGCGTTTTGAAGACAATTTTAAAATTTTTTCAGTTTTCCCTTGTACTTGTGTGACTGTTCATTGTCTTCCTCATTTTACTCCCACAAACACTCCGAGTTTCTCGTTGAAAATCTTCCATTTCTGCATCATTTTCTCTCAAATCTTCAACAAAAAGGTATAGGTTTTCTTCCTTACCTCTCATTCTTCCTGATTTGGGCAATTTTTTTTTCGTTGCGTGAAGATGTTGTTGTGAATTGTGATTTATCATGTTCGAACATGGGTTTCTGATTTTCGGACTATACTGTTTGTTTGTGTTGGTCCATACACTGATCATCTCTATCTTATGTACCTATTGAGGTGTTGGTTGTCTACACACACTCATTATCATGTTTTGAACCTCAATTTCAAGTGTTTAGGGTTTTCTCCATTATCCATGGTATGGCACTGACACAATGCTAACAATGTCTGCTGTCTTGTTTGGTGTTTGTGTGTGTATTAAATCATAGTGCAGAGTGAAAATGTCTCCATTCAAGAGATTAGCTGTGAACGGAGGAAGCAGCAAAGGGAAGGAACATGTCATTGAAATTGATGATTTCTCTCCTAGACCAAAGCGGGCTCGTTCCCCATCTGGTGTGTTCGATCCCAACAGGTTTCGATCATATGCTGCCTTTCAGACTCATGAGAATTACTTCAAAAAGGCGACACCTCTGATTGAAAGAGTCTTTGACCAACATTCTCTGTTTGACACCAACATTCCTCAATGGTTTGCTCGCAAGGACTGGAATTATCTCCTCTCTGACCTTGATGATGCATTTGAAGATTTGGTAAAAGAGTTTTATGCCAATGCAATTGTTGAAGGAGATGAACTTGAGTGCTGGGTTAGAGGAAAAAGTTTCTCGGTCTCTCCCACATATCTAGCAGAGATTCTACACATCAACAGGCCAATACTTGGGATCTCACCGGTCTATGATGATCTTCATTCGGATGAAGAATTACTTAAA
This sequence comes from Quercus suber, assembly GCF_002906115.3. Lineage (NCBI taxonomy): Eukaryota > Viridiplantae > Streptophyta > Magnoliopsida > Fagales > Fagaceae > Quercus > Quercus suber. The sequence continues at coordinate 261,792 of NW_027069890.1, forward strand.
GCAGCTCTTGGGGACAATCTGGAATTTTCCTCAAATGGGAACTCAGTCAGTGTTTCATCTCTTCCACAAACATTGAGGGTGCTCACGATCGTCATGTTTCACAACATGTATCCCCTATCCAGCACAGGGTATATGAATCTCGGGCGTGCACTATTTCTTCATGATCTGATTTCTGATGTCGAGATTGACATCTGTTGCTCATATCTTTCATATCCTTCGCAAAACTATTCTAAGAACAGAATCAAGGATATGCATCCCATTTTGCTGTCTTATCTCACGGATTCTGAAGCGTAAAGGGATCCATCCGTCTGAGAATGAAGTTTCCTGCGTAAAACCATGTCTAATCAACATGCACACATTCAACGCTAGCATTGGTCATAGCAAGAAGGGAATCAAAACAGAAGCTTCCGCGTCCCACATTGGCCGCGCTCCAGTTCACTCCCCGCTGACAAGAAGCTAGACTCTATTGTAGCTTCTGTTCATGAGCTGGGTTCAAAGATGTCCGATCTTACTTCCATCTTGCATTATTTCAACTCTCGATGGGATACGAAGTTTACTTTGATTCAAACTCAATTGGATGAAATTCAAAGAAAGCTAGAAGATAATGACGACTAGCTATTCCATGACAAAATGGGGGAGATGCTGTTGGCAGGGGGAGAGCTCAACAAAAGGGGGAGAGTTCAGCTAACAGATTTTTGTTTACTGTTTTTGTCTATCTTTAGTTTTTATCATAGTTCTGTATCCATCTTATATCCTTCAGCACTGTTTGATTGTTGTTTTGTACCCATTGATGCTGTTGTAAGCTTTGAGGGTTGTTACTTGTTCTTATGCACTGGTTTGTAGGCTTGTATGGTTTGTGCCATGTATTTGCAAAAACTTTGCATATGCAGCCTTTGTGCTTTGTGTTTTGGTACTTGTTAATGCTTTGCATTACCTTAAGTACAACACTCTTGTGCCCTTGTAGGATTGTTCCTAGATGCATATTTGGTTGTATGCATTGGTTGAGTGTTGGACTTGCAAATGATTCTCTTAAATTGAGTTTATCATTTTTGCATGTCCGGATGTTCATTCCTTGTGTGAATGAACATTGTAATCACTTTTGCAAGAGGGGGGGGGGAAAAGAAGAACAATAAGGCCTCCTCGGCCACAGGCCGAGGAGCATCCCCCATTTGTAAAGAAACTCTTAGCATTTTTTATAAGAAAAGTTCATACATGGTGATCGACGCCAGCACCTAAACCTGTCAACCACTCTCTATAAATTTATTGTTTGGGCTTATTGGGCTGAAACCCATCACTCAAGGTCAAACTAAATTGAGTCCTACAATGGCGCCGTCTGTGGGAAGGATAGGGTGCTGGCTGGCGCACAGGTAAGTGTTCTAAGTCGCTAAGTATTCGTTTACAGTAGGTTGAAAAAGATAAGTGTTCTAAGTTCTAAGTATTCGTTTTATATTAGGTTGAAAAAGATAAGTGTTCTAAAGTTTAGTATTTCGTTACATTAGGTTGCAAAAGATAAGTGTTCTAAGTTTAAGTATTCGTTTACAGTAGTTTAAAAAAAAAAAAAAAAAAAAAAGAAGAAAAAAAAAAATATATATATATATATATAGAAGATTTGGCAGTAAAAAAAAATAATAATAATAATAAAAAAAAAAAACAAACAAAGAAAGAAAGATCTTGATATTATTATTTCATGCATAGAAAAATTACATATTACAATCAGAGGCTCAGGTAGGCCTGTTTTACAAGTAAATTTACGAGCTAATAGCCACCTGCTATTCTTGGCTACTCCTACAATCAGAAGCCCAGGTGGAGCCGCCCTAAGAGAAACTAGCCGGAGGGAAGTGTCAACTCGTGCTTTTATTTGGCACCAAGAGAATGGGAGAGCTTGACACACGGCGGAGGAGGTGAAGGGCAATCATGCTCTCAGGCCCCCAACAACTCCCTCCTCGGCTAGGCGGAGCTGGAACAAAGAGAGGAGCAGACGCAGGGGCTCCGGGATACCCTCCCCCATGATGTTCCCTCGATTTTCTCTGTTCCTCTCGAGTGTTGGCCGTTGGAGACGGCAACACTCGAGCACCGCCCATGAGGTGAATTCGCACGCCTTCCTCGTCGGGGGTGTGCTCCGAGGAAAGACGTTAGGTTCTCTAGCAACATCTCTCTGGGATACCTCGAAGGGCACCATCAGGGTTACGCCTAGACTCTGCCGCACCGAAAGCCCAGTGGGGGCTGCGGCCATACCGGTTTTTGTCAGTCCCGGTAACAATTCCGGTGAGGTTGTTAAAAGGGCGTGGGAGGTTGGAAGAAAGTGTTTTGTTCTGTTTGTGTTGAGAGGTTCATGGGTTGTGGAGGAACCATCTCCTTACTTTATATAGGGGATGGGGGTTGGTGAGAATTAATTCGTGCAGAGTTCGAAAAGAATATTATCAGCTGGGTTAGTAATGAAGTCGCCAATTTCCAAGGAGGCCACGGGCGGTTGGACTCGTGTCAATTTACGAGGACATTAATGAAGGCGCATTTCGCACACCGGAGCGTCGAGCGCGGAACACGAACAGGCAAGGGGCGCTTCATAAATGAAAAAGATGGGGCCTCGAGTTAGAGGTGAGATCAATGCCACGTGTAAAGATCATAATCTGACGCAAAGAGTAATCATCTCCAGTAAAGCGATCTGAGGACAAACCTACACTTACAAAAAATAGAAGTGGTAGACAGAACCAAGGTATTG
>NW_027069890.1:270002-451677 GCF_002906115.3 Quercus suber
TAAAACGAATACTTAGAACTTAGAACACTTATCTTTTTCAACCTACTGTAAAACGAATACTTAGAACTTAGAACACTTATCTTTTTCAACTTACTGTAAAACGAATACTTAGAACTTAGAACACTTATCTTTTTCAACTTACTGTAAAACGAATACTTAGAACTTAGAACACTTATCTTTTTCAACCTACTGTAAAACGAATACTTAGAACTTAGAATACTTACCTGGTGCGCCGGCCAACACCCTAATCCTTCCCACAGACGACGCCAATTGTAGGGACTCAATCTGGATTGACCCTGAGTGATGGGTTTTCAGCCCAATAAGCCCATACAATAAATTTATAGAGAGTGGGTTGACAGGCTTAGGTGCTGGCCGTCGATCACCATGCATGAACTTTTCTTAAAAAATGTTAAGAGTTCCTTTACAAATGGGAGGATGCTCCTCGGCCTGTGGCCGAGGAGGCCTTAATGTTCTTTCTTTTTCCCCCCCCCTCTTTTTGCTTTACTAGCTTTTCTTTTATAGTTTTCATCTTCCTATCTCCTGCTTCCATCTGTTGATCATCTATTTGCCTTTTTTCTGGCCGTCCGTCCCATCAGAGGCCTTATCAGTATTCAAGTGGTTCACTCTGATCAACGTTATCCTGCCAAGGGGTTACCTCCCCATTAATGCGGCCAGTGGGGTTAGTTGAGTGCATTAAATGCGAAAGTGACAGCTTACTTTGGGGTTAGCCTCTCCCCAAAATCACCTTTGTCAGGCCGAGGATAAGGTAGTCCTCGGCGTGGATTGGGAAAGTAGGCTTTCCTCCACTTTAGTCCAAAATAGCTTGTGCTCCTCGGCATAGGCCTTGGGCCTGCTACATGATGGGCCGAGGCTATCAGGCCCATGGGCCCCACAATATATATTATGGTTTTTCATTTTTTTTTTTAATTTATTTTTGTACTTGAATCACCAAACCATACGCCTGTGACTGTATATGATTTTTTTTTCATCGTTTAAAGTTTAGACTCGTTAAAATTTAAAACTTATTACTTTACGGGTTCGTGCACTTTTTTCTTTTTCTTATATTTTTCTTTTGAATAGTCATATATATTGAATGTAACACATCTTTTTCTTATATGTCTTTACTGTTTAGTCATATATATTTTGTTTTTGTTTAAAGTTTAGACCCATTAAAATTTAAAACTTATTACTTTATGGGTTCATGTACTTTTTATAATTATTATTTCTATTTTGAATAGTCATATATATTGAATGTAACTCATCTTTCTCTCATATTTCTCTATTGTTTAGTCATAGATATTTTGTTTTTTTTTTTTTTAATAATTTCTAAGCAGTAAATTATTTGATTCCTTAATATTTTTTGGTCTTTTAGAAGTTTTAATATCTGAATTTTTGAGTTATTTTTTTGCAGTATCTGAAACTGACAAATTTTTTGTAAGCCATTGCATGTTCAAGAAATGATTTTTTCATCAAATTGTAACACAAATTGAAGTCATACAAGAGCATATCATGCAATGGTATAGTTTTTTAATCAATTTAAAATTTTATAAAATTATTTTTTGTCAACCTCACAAATAAATAGGTTCCCATATATAGCACTAGTTAGCAACCAGTGCATGTAAATTTGGTCCAAACGAAGTGTAAAACATGGATTTTAGGACCTTTCAATAAGAAACGCCTGTGACTGTAGATGATTTTTTTTTTCATCGTTTAAAGTTTAGACTCGTTAAAATTTAAAACTTATTACTTTATGGGTTCGTGCACTTTTTTCTTTTTCTTATATTTTTCTTTTGAATAGTCATATATATTGAATGTAACCCATCTTTCTCTTATATTTCTTTACTGTTTAATCATATATATTTTGTTTTCGTTTAAAGTTTAGACCCATTAAAATTTAAAACTTATTGCTTTATGGGTTCATGTACTTTTTTTTTTTTTTTTCTATTTTGAATAGTCATATATATTGAATGTAACTCATCTTTCTCTCATATTTCTCTATTGTTAGTCATATATATTTTGTTTTTTTTTAATAATTTCTAAGCAGTAAATTATTTGATTCCTTAATATTTTTGGTCTTTTAAAAGTTTTAATATCTGAATTTTTGAGTTATTTTTATGCAGTATCTGAAACTGACAAATTTTTGTAAGCCATTGCGTGTTCAAGAAAAATTTTTCATCAAATTGTAATACAAATTAAAGTCATACAAGAACATATTATGCAATGGTATAGTTTTTTAATAATTTAAAATTTATAAAAATTTTTTTGGTCAACCTCACAAATAAATAGGTTCCCATAATAGCACTGTTAGCATCCAGTGGATGTAAATTTGGTCTAGACGAAGAGTAAAACATGGATTTTAGGACCTTTCAATAAAAAACCTCTGCTTTAGCATTTTCCTACTAATTCTCTTATTCCCAAATTTTACACGTCTCTCTCTCTCTCTCTCTCACGTGGTCAATGTCTTCTCTTTCTCAGCTGGCTGTTTCTTTCATTCTCATTTTTATTTCTTTTTCTTTGGATCTAATCTCACGCTTGAATCTCTCTCTTTCTTTCAATATATTTTTTTTTTCTCTTATCTTGTTCTCCCATCTCTTCCTCAATCATCTTTCTACTTTGGTGATGAAGTTCTTGTGGTCGTGGTCAGCAATTTCTATGAGTTAATGGCAATTGGGTTGACTGGATTTTGGGTTTGGTTTTGGCTGACATGAGTATTTGGAGTTTGATGCGGTGGTTCATGGCAATTTTGTGGTGGAGGTTAGGTCCTTGGCCGACGTGTTGAATCAAGGCCATTGGGTTTTATTTGGGATTCTTTGTGAAGAAGACGAGCATTTTCCTTTTGGTTTTCTTGGCTATTGGCTACCAAACAATGGACGGAGATGAGGCTTTGTTTAGATTTTCATTAAACTGTGGACGGTGGAAGTTGAAATTTTTTACCACAAATCAATAAATGTTAACACACACTACCACTCCCTGGCCTCAAAAATACCAAATTATTTTTTTTTAAAAATTAAGCCCAAAATTTGCAGAAAAACAGGAACTCGAAGTACAAGAAGTTGTTGGAGATTTTTTAATAGGATCTCCAAGTATCTGAGACTTAGAAAAATGGCCAACATCAATGAGGAGAAGGGTGGCTTCAGCATTATAGTAAAAAAAAATGAAATAGAATGGCTTTTGTTTCACTTTCACACTAGCCATGCGAATCTACGAGGCTGTTTGGCTTCAAAAATTTCATCACTCAATTTTCGTCACTCAATTTTCATAACTCATCACTCATAACTCATCACTCTAAATATCACACCCGTTTGACACCATCACTCAATTTCCATCATTCAATATTTTTCATACTATTTATGGGTCCCATACCTGTCATTTGATCAGAAAAAACTGTTTTGTGGGCCCCACAATTTTTTCTGTTCTCATTTCCCATCCTTCACCACTGTTACTTTCCCAAAACATAGACCCGAACCCAGCTTCAACCACAATAACAAAAACAGCAACAGCAGCAACAACAACAACAACAAAATGTGGCCAATCAGGAAAAAAAAAAAAAAAAAGAAACCCAGAAACCCAAACCCAGTGAAAAAAAAAAAAAAAAAAAAAGAAGAACTGAAGACCGAACCCAGTGAAAGAAGAAGAAGAAAAAAAATGGAAACCCAGTGAAAAGGAAAGAAAAGAAGAAAAAGAAAAAAAAAGAACCCAAGCCCAGAAACCAAACCCAAAAACCAACGTGAAAAGAAAAGAAAAGAAAGGAGAATAGAAAAGAAAAGAAGAAAAAAAAAAAAAGAACCAACCCTAGAAAGTGAAAAGAGAAGAAAAGAAGAAAAAAAAAAAAAAAAACCAAGCTCAGAAAGTGAAAAAAAGAAAAGAAGAAGAAGAAGAAGAAGAAGAAGAGGAGGGGCAGAGTTGTGTCCCAGACCACGTGAAAGACAAAAAGAAAAGAAAAAAGAAAGAGAAAAGGAGATAAAAGGGAGCAAAAGTCAGATGGTGGACCGGGTTTATAATGATATTTACAATTTTAACAGCCAAAAGTTGTTTTCAGTTTCCATAACTCATAACTCAAAAAGTAGAGAATTGAGTATTGGAAACAGAGTTATGAAAATAGAGTATTGGTGCAGGCAAACGAGTATTTTGCTATGGGTCCCACCATTTTTGAGAATTGAGTTATGAAAACTGAAAATTGAGTCATGAGAATAGGCCATCCAAACAGCCTCTACCTAAACCATCCTAGAGAATTTTTGTTTTTATTCTAAAATAACATTTAAACATGCTATAAAAAATAAAAATAAAAAAGCAACAAGAATCCAGAGATAACGAAAAGTGAGTTTGATGAAGAATTACATAACAGACAATGTTTTGGTTGCCATTTACCAAGGAGAAGAAAGTGGTAGACAACCAGAGGTGGAGGAAGGGGCTTGGGTTCGTGCTTTAGGTGAGGCATTGAGCACAACCACCTGGTTTTGTCTGGTTTCTCGGTGTACTTCCAGATTATGATGGTTATTTCGGGTTTTGATTTTTGAAGATTTGGGCCTGTTAATTAGTTTTGTTGTTTAAACAATATGTATTTCACAATACTTTTTGACCTATATATATTTCATAACATTTAAACAATGTTACTACATTACCAAACCAATCTTGGTTTGATATTTGTGAGGGAGTGATTGTGTTTGTTAAGTTTATTGTTTTAATGTAAAAATAAGGTGGCATCATGTCATTGGAGGGTGTAAATAGTCCCTTTTGATCCAGGTCAATATAATATAATATATATATATATGTATGTATGTATGTATATTATTACACCAAATAATAAATCAAAGAGAAGTAGACTTGGCATCATGATAATAAATATTAAGCCCAATAATGCAGGATGCATTAAAACTAAAGTATAAAACCCATCTAACTACATACAGTTTTACATGGAGAATGAAAGAAAGATGAACAATCATATGTAAATTGTACTGACTTATTTATCGATAGAAAATCAATATTATGAAAGAACAATTCAATTTGTTGATTAAAAAAAAAAGCATCTTTGTTTAAATAGGAATTTCATCATCAGCAGCTTTGAGAATTTTCTCGAAGGCATTTTCCACGCATGACTTGAATCTTTGGGGATCCATGAATCCTTTCTCCATTACTGCGCTAATCCTCAGGTTTCCCATATAACTTACCATTGTTATAACAAGGCTCTGCAAATCCATTTAAAAAAAAAAAAAACATGTTACAGTGGGTCATAAAATATGGTGAATTTAACTGAAAGCAAGGTGTTATAATTATCGAAAGTGATTGAATTTGAGGAATTTTTTCACATTAAATCATAAATCATGCTTGTTAAGTTGTTCTATACTTTCCGCTGTAAAGACCCAAAAAAAAAAAAAAAAAAAAAAAAAAAAAAAAGCACATGCCCTCTCTGTTTTATGAGGCAAACATGTCACATCTATACTTCGATATTTACGAGAGGGATTATAAAAATTAAAAAGAAAAAAAAGAAAAAAAAGCTACAAGAAGGTGGAATTTAGAATTTTATTTTTATCGAAAATCTTTATAAAAGATATTTATTTGTTTAAGGCAAACAAGGTGGTATATACAATAGATGAGTGCTATTTTCATAATATTTTTATAAAAAATTATAGGTGGTAAGCTGTTGTAGGGACTCAATTTGGATTGACCCTGAGTGATGAGTTTTTAGCCCAATAAGCCCAAACAATAAATTTATAGAGTATGGGTCCAAGAACTAGTACTGTTTTTTCAGGAAAGGTTCTACTCATCAAGTAATAAGGAATACTTTCGGTTCGCACTTTGAGGAAAACTGTCCTCAGCTTTCTCTCAGTTGGTATCTCTCTCTTTCTCTTTTCTTCCTTTTTGTTTTTTTTGTTCCAAAAAAATCCCCCTTGTTTTCTTCGTTCCTATGTTATATACTTCGTTTTCCCCTTGTATCCATCGTACACGTGTAGTTCTTATCCTAGGAGCTCCTTTCTGTCCCATCTAGTACCTACCGGAACTTTCAGCTTAATGGTCATAAAGCTGCTTAGTTACTGTTCAGGTATCACCTCCACATTAATGCGGCCGGAGCGTTAGCTGGAAAGCATTTAATGTGGAGGTGATAGCCTTTAGAAGATATTTGCTACCTTCCCCGACGCCTCCTTAAGCTATATCCAATTTCCAGTTCAGATACAACTTGGCGGAGTCTTTCCGCTAACATGAAGGTTACCTTGACCTCGGACTTTGATGTCCTCGGACGTGTATTATACCGCTGTATATAATATCTACTCGTTTCTTTCATATTACCCATTTGATAGGAATAAAACGTTTTTAGGCTGTCCTCGGACAACTACGTGTTCTCGGATTGGGCCTTTGGGCCCCGAGCCCACTTCTGAGGACTACTATCCCTTTTTAGTTAACAGGCCCCACAGCTGTTATTAGTTCTAATTTGAATCTACAACTTAAATTATTTTTTTTCCCACTCATAACAACCAATAGCAACACGCCACCTAAAATTTGTTGTAAAAATATTGTAAAAATGTTATAAAAATAGCACTTCTCTATATAATAACAATTTTAATTTTACATTTTTACCTGAGGTCCACCTATAAGCATGAAGTATAGACCTTTAATCGGTTGATTATCCAAAGACACCTGTTCCACTGGCCCGATCACATTCGAAATTGACAAACTGGAGCTCCTTAGTGTCCCATGGATGAATCTAGCGGCTGCCTGCAGTAGTATAAAAATGCCAAAAAGATCTTATAGTGTACGTATTCAAAAATAAATTCAACTACTTTAGAATCGTGTATATGCAAATGTAAGATTTAAAAAAAAAAACACTTTCTCACACCCCCCCCCCCCCCAACACACACACACACATATATAATAAATAACGGTTGTTTATAGTATTATGTAAAGAGTTGATTAAATTGAATTATTTTTAACTAGACAAACAAATGAAATTGGAAAGCATAATTTTTCAAATTCTCCCTTTTTCTAAATTTAGATATGTGATTGAGTTTCTTAAATTTCATATATATTGAACTTATTGTATTCTACAATAAATAATTAACTTACTTGACATAAAAATTAAAAAGTTTAGATGAGCCACATGACACAAAATTAAATTCTAATTGGATTTTCTCTTAATTTTGGCTATGTGTATATAAGATATTTTTTTCAATATTTTTTTAAGACAAAAGTTGTATAACATTAAAATAAAATAACACTTTACCAATATAAACTATACCCCTATTTATATTTATGACTCTAAACTTTCAAAATGCATGATTACCATCCTAAATGGTTAAATTTGAACCCTATCATCTATTGGACTATTAAATTAGACCAAAAAACATGTCAAGTGTGACTCACGTGAACTCTGCATACATGGCATCACATAAACATACCAAATTTTCCCTCTTTAATCATTTAAAATAAAATTATTTAACAAATTTAACTCTTATTTTGCCACGTAAATTTTATTTTAAAGGGATTAAAGAGGGTCAATTCGATTTGTTCACATGGTGTCACGTATGCAGGAGTTACATGAGTTGCACGTGACATATTTATCAATCCAAGCTAATAGCCTAATTAATTAACGATAAAGTGCAAAGCGAAACACAAGTTATAGTTTAAGATATAGTCATCTACTATGAAAGTTCATGGTGATAAATTGTAATTATTACTTTGATATTGATTAATATTAGGCGGCTCTGCAATGTGAAGAAATTGCTTCAAAAAAAAATTAAATAACTTTTGGATATCAAAATAGAGGCACCAATCCAAGATTATGTGGCTTGCTTATAAGGTATATACTATATACCAACTACAATCCCCTTTCACCCCTCCCACCCTTTTTCTACTCATTTTTATTCAAGAAAAGAAAAACTAATTGACATTTTTAGTAATGTGATAGAAAAGTATGATATTAATATCAAATGTTATAAGCAACAAGTATTAACTATTAACTATTAAACTAAGTATGCCAAGAATTCTGTTGTTCAATATATATATATATATATATATATATACATATATGTAGGGTTTTTTAATTAAAAAAAGAGAGGAAAAAAAAAAAAAAAACCAACATAATTGATTTGAAAAATTATCAAATGATTGAAGGTAGAAATAGCAAAAAAGAAAGAGAGAAGAAAAAGAAAAAGAACCAACATAATTGTTTTGAAAATTATCAAATGATTGAAGGTAGAAATAGTGAATTATTGGTGATGAATAAGATCATGAATATACCCCAGGACCTTTAAGTTTCTTCACAATCTCCAAAACCCTACCAGTGAGATAAACACCCAATGAACTTTTCTTCTTCTTGATTATCTTGCTTGCTGCCAAAACAAAGTCAAGTGGGTTTGGAGATTTATGGTCCTTAAGCTCTGGCATTGGTACATGCAAGAAGGTGAATCGGTTCCCCCATTGTGCCTTTGAGTTAGGTTTAAGCATCTCCTCAATTGACTTGTAGCCACTCATTGTTCTAGTGTTGAGCAATACCAACGCTGTGGAATGTGATTTAGTTGATTTATTGCTAATCTCTTGCATGTAAAACCGGGTGCCGAGGAAAATTATTCCAGTAATTACATCATTTACTGTCTGCACTCGAGAAAATAAAATTTGGTCGAACAATTATTTTACTATAATTTTGAAAATTAATTGTGCATTTTCTATAGATTTTTATAACAAATTAATCTTCATACTTATTTAAAAATATAATAAAAATTAACAAAATTCATTGTATCACAAAAAATAATTACATTAAAAAACTAAGTCTATAAATATTTCAACAAACTATATGAAGATCAAGAATAATAAATTTGCACAATATATACAAAATGATATCTGCATAAGGTTTTTTTTTTTCGAGTCAACTAAATTCATAAGGGAACAAAGTAATATCAAACTTTTGCGCATAATGATGCAAATGATAACAAGGTTGACACCAATTTGCAAACACCTCAGAAATAAAGTATAAAAACCTTGAAGGCTACCAAAAGTAAACTGGTGAAAGACAGTGTATATTTTGATTAGGCTTACTAGTAGTTATCATACCTTTCTTTCATAGTTTGCCTTCTATTTAATCTCTTCGTGTGAATGATTTTCTCCATGATTTACATAGGATTTGAAATTTGAACTTTGGCATGTTATTTGGCTTAATGGATGATATAGCATTGTGATGATTTGATATGAGAATTTTGGCAATCATGATACCTATCAGTTGCCTCTAATTCCTAGACCTAGCACAACATAAATTCACAATGCTTTCATCCCATGATCATATATCAATGATGTTTTAGCAAAAAATGCTTTCATCCTATGATCACATTTAATAGGCATATTAGGTCATTAGTTACCAGAAAAACGATACGAAATGAAATCATTAGCTAATTTGTAATAAAATATGCTGATTATACCACTCCAAGCTTGGCCTTAATGTGTTTGATACAATCCATAGAGAATATCATGTTTGATACTATGATTGGCTGATATTCGACTCCTTCAGCCCCAGACCTTATCGGTGTTCGATCATCTTTGACCAATGTACTCTTTAACATGCTCCAACCAAAATCAGATACAGAGTTAAAGATGAAGAACAAAGTTGAGACACTTTCCACGAACACTTTCACTGCCACTTTCTGGCTCTGAGCGTTGGTAAGAAGGAAATGTTAGGGGAAGAGAAGGATTATCAGCCCTTTGAAGACATGAAAGAAGTGCACCCATGAGAGAGTAGCCATCACCAAGCGCATGGTGGAGCTTGAATATGATAGTACCAGCTGCATCGCTTGTTGGATATCTACCATGTGAATTTCCCATAGTGGTTTGTTTTGTGAAAAATGCTCCATTGCAATGTTTGATATATAATCTTCAAGATATTCATCGTATGATGTGGGTAACAAGCCAGTAGGGAAAATAGGAAAATTAACGTGCTCTTCGAGCTTCACCTCAACCCTTTTCCATTGTTTCTCACCTTTTCCATCCTTAACCTGTTCACAAATTCTCACTACTTAGTGCCAGTTTTAAAGGGATTAATGTAAGAACCTTAAAAGGCAGCATCTGAATACCCATTTAACCTTCCATGCATTTATGTATTTCATAAAAGAGGAAAAAGAAGACAGAATCATATTATTTTCCTAGAAAAACAATATTGAGAAAAGTAGATAACATCACCATGATGGAGGAGAAGCGTGTATTGATGGGCAGGAACACATCATTGAGCAATGATATGGTACGCGCTTCGTTGGTTTCAATTGGTACCTCACTTTGCATGACACCAATAATAGATACTGACAGAACAGAGCTGTTGAAGTATTGTGCATTAGGACTCGCAGGCTTAAATCCTTCCTTTAGCTCCATTTTAATTTGACAACAGTTTAGTTGCAGATTTGTGGCGTTAAAAGATTAGCTAGAATGTTATATTTATATTAGAAATTTAGAGCACTGACGATAAGTTCCCACAGAAAATAATTTGAAAAAGTGTTTGGCTAAATTACAATTTAATCCTTATATTTCAGTAGTGAATTGAAATTAGGAAAATTCTTATTTTACATTGTGTAAATTTATACAGAAGACCTACCACCTTTTTTACAATGCTCACAATTTTTCATGTGAACATCTATAATTAATAAAAGTTGTGATTTTTTATGTGGTCCTAAATTTTTTAAGGAATATAACAAAGCGCAAAAGAAATTTATATTGAAGTTTCATCCGACCACCAGAGAGGGTTATTGGTTATAATATTATTGAGGTGGGTCTCCCCTTTCTATTATTAGACCCTCCTCCCTCCTTGTCGCTAAAAGAAGCTGATTGATAGAAATTGTTCATTACTTTTGAAGGACCACATCATTAATGTTGCTAAAAGAAGCTGATTGATAGAAATTGTTCACCACATCATTAATCGTTTTTGGACCAAGGCCTTCTGTTAACAGTAGCAGAGTCATCAAGAATGAACAGCCCTGATTAATTTTTTAAGTAGGAATATCGCAGTCATCCAAGAGGGAAAAGTTGTACACGACATTAATGCTCAAAAGATTCACAAGAGAAAGCACTGGATCCAATTCAGATTTCTCATATCTGGACATGACCGAGAAGGACCTGTTTAGAAGGTTGGATTTTTAGCAATTGGGATTTTTGGGTTGGGTAGCATGGGTAAAACCACACTAGTGTAAAAGAAATTTAACAGCCAAAGAGCGCAGAGGTGTTTCTGATACTGGTATGGATTTTCAATAGGAAGATAAAGATCTACTAGGTAAGATTATGAGTTGCATCATTGATGAGTTTGGTCACATAGATGTGTTGCCCAATAATTTTGACATTTTAAAGTTTCCACAAAACATTAAAAGTTTTATTTTAATCTTTACAGAGTACTTCCTATTATTGGATCTGCCACATTCACTGAGGTTCGAATAAAATTTCAGGCTTCAATGGACATCACCGGTGATGGAGTTATTGTGAGATTTTTTTTTTTCCTCAAATGTTTAGGATGCTTTGTCTATTAATTTTGGCACATGGCAGAATATTAATTGGAATGAAGGACTACTGGATATTGATAACATGGTCCTTCAAGAGGATTGAATAACACCGAAATTTTAGCTTTTATTTTTTATTTTTTATTTTTATTGAATACACCGAAATTTCAATTTGGACAATAATAATGAAGATAAATGAGAAAAGAGAGAAATAGCTTTACAATTATAGAGGTGGTCTTATATAATGATTTAAGGAAAAGTGTTAATCAAATTTGTGTTTATAATCCAAAAGAACTAGTCAAATTGCAATTAGGGTTCCTTGTATTCATTTATAAATCCAAGATCCACCTAATAAATATTACCTATATAAAACTCAGAATATACCCACACAACAAACTCAAATAATCCAATCCCTACAATTAAAGATATCACATCTTAAATGTCTTTATTTTTTGCCAAGATTACTATAACTCAACTAGCGCTTTCTATTGTTTTGCATGAAGATGTAAATGCTTCAAATCTTTCCACCCTAACTATCAAATTAAAAAAAAAAAAAAGTCTTTGTTTTCATATAAAAAATAAATTTTATTTATTTGAGAATTATTTAAAAACAAAACTAAGTACATATCAAAGCTACAATACAATGTCTAACTATTTTAGAAAAATAAATAGTTTGTTTGTTTTTTTAAGAAAATTATTTTCCTTTGTTATTCACTTTTCTTTTCCTTTCTTCACATATTTTCTCTCTTTACAACTTTTTTTTTTCCTCTTTTTCTTCTATATTGTTGGGTTCTAAAAGTTTAGAACAATTGGCAAATCGTGAATACACAAGAACATACAAGCTGCAGAAAGAAGATTTTAGAATTTGCCTGGTTCGATAGATCGAAGAACAGGCTCGACCGATCGAAAGTCGTATCTACAGAATTTTAATTAAGCCCAAACAGCAGTTCAAGCCCATTATGGATTAGGGTTTCAGATTTGCTTTTCCCAGTATATAAAAGAAACCCTAAGCATGTTTTTATAAGGTTTTTTAGAGAGAGAAGAGTGTGCCTCTTTTGTATTTAGGGTTTTGTACCTAAAAAGCTCTCTCATATTTTTTACTAGTGTTATTACTTGAAGAATCTCAAGATCCTGTGTTGTAGAAATTGCTGCTTTTTCTAGTCATCAAAGGTGCTAATGATCTAAACCTTCAAGGGTGGTCTTAGAGTCACAAACAAGAGAGTTTGTGATGCTAAACCTTTGAGTGGGAACTCAAAGTCACAAACATGAGTGTTTGTGTTTGCAAAGGCCAAAGAAAGAAGTAGTCCGTAGACTCGGAGCTATCATGGGGTCGTAGTAGTAAGTTTTCTACTCAAGGTAGCAATCGAATGTTAGTGGTCTAAGTCGCTATTGTACAAATTTTAATTCTTTCATAGTAGTTTTGTTGTTTTACCTTGAGGATAGCTAGGTTAAATCCTCCCCAGGTTTTTTACCAGTTTGGTTTTCTTGGGTCATCATATCTTTGTGTTCTTTATTTTCCGCACTTTACATTGATATGATATATTTGTGTTAACCTAGATCTGATAATTTGACTAAGTAATCACTTGGCTAATTAACTAGGTTAATCTGATTGTATTTTAAGGGGTCTAAAAACGTACAAATGGTATCAGAGTAGGTTAGCTCTAGTGTTTTAGATCTTTTGATCTAAGGGCTGATCCTTGACCCTTGTTGTCATGGATAATTTGAAGTGTCTTTCTAATCATGTTTCTGTTGATCTTATTGATGCCTGTGAAACTCTTTGTAAAGAATTATTGAAATCTATGAAAATTACTAAGAAATTCAATGAAAAGTTAAAATTGGCTAATCTTGAAAAAGATGAATTGATTGTTAGATCAGATGTTTCTAATAAAAAGAATGAATCTTTGAGAAATCAAATTTCCTCTCAAGATGAGAAGATGAAAAGCTTGGAACAAGAGTTAGTTGAATTTAAAACTAAAATTGAAAATTTAACTAGTACCAAGCCTGCTGTTGATAACAGAAGTATTTGTGTTTCTCTTAAACCTAAAACTGAGAATGTATATATCCCTCCTTTCAAGATGTGACAGGAATTTAGACCCCTTAAACACACAGATTGCGTAGTCTAGATTAATTAGCCAAGTTGTTACTTAGTCAAATTAAGCAATTCTAGGTTAAAACAATCCAAACAATCATATCAAGAATATAAAGCAGCGGAAAATAAATAACACAAGATATGATCACCCAGGAAACCACACGGTAAAAACCTGGGGAGGATTTGACCCACCGATCCTCAAGGCTAACCTGAATTCACTATGAAAGAATTGAAGTTCGTACAAAAGGACTACAAGCTCCCCGCTCGACTTCCTAATGCTACTTTTTTTTTTTTTTTTTTTTAACTTTTGCATTGCTACAAGTGTTGTAGAGGATCCTAAAGAAGTATATGTGAAGCCCTAGAAAGCCTTGACATCTAATTATGTATTATGCAGTTATGATTACGATCCAATTCAAATCTTAGTGCTAAAGACCAGCAACAGAGCCTATTGATTGTATGTGCATGGTTTGTGTGGGGCCAGGAAATCGTACAGCCACGGCCCACTCCAAGCCAAGCCCAAATGGCCCAGTCCGAAGAGGGATGACTACCCAAGGCCAATTTGGGGAGCAAACCCTTCTTTGGATCCGTGCCGAGGATGCCCTCGTTCTCGGCATACTAAGGATAACTATAGAGGAGGGGGGACTGACCCAGAGTCAGTTGTCACCTCAACACTTAATACGTTCACCTAACCCTTCTGGTCGCATTAATGGGGATGCAACCCCCGGGCAGGGCTACATCGATCAGGGTGAACCACTTTAGCACGGATATGACCTCTGATGGGACGGGCGGCCAGAGGTGAGGCCAATGAACAATCAACAGAAAGAGGAAGGGAGCAATATATAAGAGAGGGAAGCAAAATGTATGGGGGGTTTTTTTTTGGTTTTGGGAGTGAAGGGAGGAAAAAAGCCTCCTCGGCCATGGGCCGAGGAGCATCTCCTAGCTGTAAATTGTTCCAAGTGTTTCTTCAATAAAAAGTGAAGATGTTCAGGCTTCTAAGGGGCCAGTCAGCGCCTAAACCTTCAACCCACTCTCTACAAATTTATTGTTCTGGGTTCGTTGGGCCTATAACCAATCTCTTTTGGGCTTAGGCTACAAAAATCGACCCTACAGTTTGAATCAGTTTTATATAATTATTTGCAATGGTGATATAGGAATTTGAGTTAGAGAACATGCAACCCTTTAATTTGAAGTTAGGAATTTGCTTTTGATAACCAAGTGTGCTATTCATAAATCACTGTTGAATTTCCAATAAATCTCTACAAATTCTGAAGCACAATTATTTCTTATGATAATCCCCTTTTGGTTCTTAAATCTTTTTGTATGTGGTTATAAATTATCCACAAATTAAATTCATATACAAACTAAGGCACATTTATTTCTTATGATAATCCCCTTTTGGTTCTTAAAATTTTTGGTACATGGTTATATATCTTGAGCTTCTTTAGTTTATGAATCTTTGTTTTCATGGTTGATTGATTTTTTTCCCCCTTCATAGGAAGGACTTTGCCTTGAATGTTGTTAGCGTAATGCCAGATGAACTACTTTGAATTTCTTCTTCAATAGGTATGATTTTATGTTTTACGGTAACAATGGTGATAGACATGGGATGAGTACCAGTAGTAAAGATGAGATAACTATAGATTTATCTCAAGATAACAATTGAGTTAAAGCAAAATTTTACTAACATGCAAAAAGAGAATGAAGATCAAAACTGACATGATATCTTTCTGGTATATTACATATAGGATCTTAGTAATAACCAAATTCCACCTTGATGAGTTGTTTGGACATGAAATTTTTCTTTATATCATTTTGATGGTAATTTTATTCTCAAATAACATTTTGCGATGAATATTGTACATTTTATATTTATTTTGATAAGTTATGATGCTTTTTCATTTTAAATTTTATTTTAAGCAAAGTGAAATATATTCTGTGCATCATACGGGTTAGCGACTAGTTCTAATTAAAATGCCATTCTCACATACAAAGGCATCAAACCTTTTTTTTAATTAAAAACCCTCGGGTAATCCATTAAAAGTCCCATAAAGGCTCATTAAACATATGGATAGTCCATTAAAAACCCATTTTGACCTAACTCATCTGCCAAACCCGCTAAATGCCCAATGTGCATTGCCCATTAGAGTTGTACAAAAAACCGATTCAACCGCATGTTTGCACCTAAACCGTCCACAAAATGTGGCATAGCATTGCCAACCGCGGCAAATTGCAAAAATCTCACATGTAGGTAGGGTTGTCCATGGGTCGGTCCGGGTCGGGTTTATGCCCACCCCAGAACCAACTTGTCGGAATTGGGGGAGAAAAAATTGCACTCGCCGTTGACCCGTCGGAGTAATCGGGTCAGGCGGTTTGGACCATCAACGGTAGTGGGCGGGTCGATCGGAGTCTTAGATCTGAGAAGATGGCGAGAAAATGGTGAAAAAAGCACAGATCCTGCGAAGAAACCTAGATTCCGACGATCATTTTCCAGATTCCAGCGATATTTCCCTTAGATCTAGTGAGATTTCGCCAGATCCAGCGAAAATCTCACCGGATTTGATGAGATTTCGCCAAATCCGGTCAAAATCTCAACAGATCTAAGGGAAATATTGCCGAAATCTGGGTTTCTTCGCTGGATTTTGGAATTTTTGACCGGAATCTGGAAATCTTTTGGTCGGTTTGGGTTTTTTGGGTTTTAGGGGAGGAAAACTGAAACCGACCCGCCAGAATCGGTTTTTGGTTGTGAAGACCTGCCGCTGACCCACTGGAGCAGTTGGGTAGGCTGGATTCGGGTCGGATCCGGTTGGTTCTTTGGGTGGGTCGGGTTATTGGATCAATCTAGACAGCCCTACATGTAGGTGCAGGTGCAATGCGATTTGCAATTTTGTTTTCAAAAAAGCGCACCACACCTATTAGTATATAAGTTTTATTTTATATTAAATTTATTAAATATATTACATATATATTTTACATATATTTAATATATGGAAAATGACCAAACTACATAGTGATCAATTCATTAAGGAAAGGTGCGCGCAGTCAGAGTTTTAGGAAACAACATTATGCGGTGTAGTGCTAAATGTAGTCCAAAACCCCCCATCAAACCATACCATGTACACCCCCATTTCTCATGGGCTTAGTTATGGGCCAAAGTTTTTCTCTTCTACCTCACCCAACTCAGCCCACCTAGTCCATGGGTTGAGTGAAAATGGGCTGTCGGTCCATTGTCGACCCTTAGGGAAAAGGCATACATATAGTCTTATTGTGACTTGAATTGACTTCCAAAAGTGACATGTAAAAAAACTCTAGAGAGGATGGTTGTTTCATCTTAATCTCCTTAGGTCCAGCTCCCTTCCAATCTTCAAGTCTCCCGTTCTCTCCCATTTTAAAACTGATGAAGGTCGTGTATTTTATTTGGCATGGCATCTTTGTAACCTTTGGATTTTATTTTTGCCACATGTCCTTCATCAATTTTAAAATGGGAGAGAACGAGAGATTTCAAGACAAGGTCCTTACAAAGGGTAAGATAAAAAAAAATAAAAAGGATTTCTTTAATTCCTTAGTTGAGGAGTCACACAAGAGAACCAAATTGCTTTAGTATTATTTCTCATAAAAAAAAAAAATCTACATTAGTATTATTTTATTATAATATTTTAATTGGCCAAAAACTTAAGAGATATTTTGGAGATCTTTGAGTTTCAAATTCTAAACAACTAGCTTTATAAATTAATGTTGCTCAACGGCTATAACCTTTTGGCCACTGAGCATTCGCATCAGTATTTGTATTTTACACATCCATTTTTACATTAAAAACCTATTTTTTCTATTTTACACTTCCACTTGTACAAAACACCCACATCAACTCATTTATTTTACAAGTTATTTCAATAAAATATTCATTCCTCTCATTTTTTTATTATTTCCCTCAACTCACTCTTAATATACGCATGTTATCTCTCTCTCTCTCTCTCTCTTTTCATTTTTGTGAATAGCTCTCTCTCTCTCTTTGTCTCTCTTCTACCTTCTCTCTTCTGCCTTCTCTCATTATTTCTCAAAAACAAAAACCCAGCAACCCACGAAGAAAACCTAGCGACCCAAGAAGTTCACGGCGACCCACGAAAACCCGGCGACCCACGAAGAAAACCCAGCTACCCACGAAAACCCAGTGACCCACGAAGAAAAGAAGAAAACCCAGCGACCCACGAAGAAGTTCACGGCGACCCATGAAGAAAACCCAGCGAACCAAAGCTCACGGCGACCCACGAACTGAGCTCTGAAGACCCACGAACTGAGCTTCACGACAGCCCACGAACCGAGCTCCGAAGACCCATGGTCAGACAAGCACCGAATGGACAGCTTCACTTCTCAAACAAAACCCAACTCTATACCCGATCTCTAACAAAACCCAATCTCTAACAAGCACCGATCTGATCTCCGAGCAAGCACCGGTCAGATCTCCGACCACCGATCTCCAGCAAGCACCGATCTCCAGTAAGACCCACTCCCTCTCGGTCAAGCACCGATCAAGCAACTGTAGCGTGGGTTTGTCTGTGTTCTTTGTGTGTGGGTTTGTCTGTGTTCTTTATGTGTGGCTGTGTTTGTGTTTGTGTGCATCTGATGAGGAGAAGAAGATGAGGAGGTGAGGTAGTTGTGCACGGAGAGAAGAGAGAGAAAAATTGGTGCGAATTTATATTAATAAAATAATAAATACATGAGCTACAGTAACCGTGTATATATACACGGTTACTGTAGCTCATGGATAAATATAGATGATTATACCAGACTTTGGAAGCACTGATGTGGAGCAATTTTGAGACAAAATGTATAAAAATGGTAGTTTTTTCTATTATACATGAGTTTCCATCCACTGATGTGAATGCTCTTAGTAGTCTAAAAAGTAAAAAGCCTAAAATTCCATCAAAGAAGCTTTATTAAGAGATATTTTGAACTTTGGGGGCTTATGGCTCCACCACTGGTATACACCCAGTTCCCTCCTTATCAGATAACAAGTTCAAGTGGCCAAATAATATGATTCATAGAAAGAAATTAGAGCCAATCATTCCCTTTACATTAGTCAAGAAAAGAGGAAGATGCTACATTGTTATTCATATTTCATCTTGACTGAAGCAGCTTCACTTTTTTTTTGGTGAAAATGGAAAATATTATAAATGCAAGAAAGATACAAAATAGACTCGAGTCCAAATCTTCTATCCCACTTTTCCTGCTCCACTCTATACTCCACCAATAAATACTTGCCACGTGATACTATTAATTAATAACTGTAGGATTAATAAGTCAATAATGATAATATTTAATTAATTAGGTGAACATGTGGTAAGTATTTATTGGTGGAGTATAGAGTGGAGCAAAAAAAGTGAGACAGAAGATTTGGACTCAATAGACTGAGAGGGATAGAAAACAACTCCTCACTTATTGAGATTATTTATTTTTTATTATTTTTTGAATAAAATTTTAATTTATAGCGTCCATTTTGTGATGCATTTATTAAGAATCATTATAAGTGCTTTTAAGGAAAAGAGTCAAATTTTGCAAAGCCATAAAAGGTCCACATTCCTTGGCCAACACATGAAATTTATAATCAAACTGAGATCATTTCATATTCTTCTTTTGGTTAGTGCAGTGCATGTGTGTTCTGAGGTAGTTGTAAGTTGTAACTGCATGTCCTGCACTAGAGGTCATTTCCAATCAAATGATATTGGTGAACTTGGAACAAATTTAAATTCAATTGAATCTTTTTTAATCCAATATATATTTCAGGATTAAGAACGTATTCTTCATCTAATAATTAAATTGGCGTTGGGAATTGAACTATGTTCTCAACAAGATTTCTTACAGTCCCCAATGAATCAGAACAATCCAGCGTCTAATTATTTATTATTTATATGTAATAATGATTTTTTGAATTACATTGGGTAAAAAGAAATGTCTTAGCGCACATGCAACTTAATTCTTGTGCAATATAATATGCATGAAAATTTGGAGGATAATAAGAACTCCAAATCTCATGTAAATAGAAAATACCGTAAATTTTAGGGGTACTCATTAATAAATTTGAAATTTTAATTTTATCAATATCTTTTTTTTTTAAAAAAAAACTATTTCTAAATCTGTGTTAATAAAGTACTTGTCACATGCGTTTTAAATAAAATATTTCGGGTCTGTTTGAATACAGTTTATTATTGAAAACTGAAAACACTATAGCAAAATAATTTTTAAATGCATAAATAGTGTCATGAGACTTAGTTTTAAAGTTGGTTTGTTAAAAAAATTACTTGCATATCCTGTAAATAATATATGGAACCTACACAAAAAACACAGACGCACATCAGCTTTCCTTTTCAATGCAATCCAAACGTGCACTCCATACACTTAAAAATAAGATCATGCCAAAACAAACTTTTGTATAGATGTGATAACATGAAGAAGCCAAGAAGACAGTGATCATTAAAATATTAAATATTTTCTTCTTCTTCACATATGCTAAAGGAATATTATGATTTGCGTACCCTCATCAGAAAGCTCCACGTCTAAGACGGACAGGGTGGTCTTATACAGGACCTATATGACCACCCCCTCCGGAAAAAGAAAAAAAAATTATGATTTGTGTACCCTTAAAAAAAAATTGAGATCACCTTAAATCTTTTTTAAGCTGGACAAAATTAAAATCTTAGTCCCGTTAACAATATATTAAGCATTTTCAAACAAAGAAAAAAAGTTTAATAAAAATTTTGTTGAATTAAAATTTGAAAGAAGTGTACTTTGCAACATTGATAATAAGAATATCATATAATAATTTCAAAATATGAAAATTCATAAAAAAAATTATAAAATCTTATGTATTTGTGTGTGTTTTTGTCAATACATGAAGTTTTATTTTTATTTTATTTTGTATAATTTAAAAGTTTCTTAATAACCCCTCTCAAAAAAATTCCTACGGCGCGTGTTACCTCAGTGTCTGCAATCTGCAATGTGTAAAGCCTAACTAGTGTTTATACTTTATACTTCAGGAACTAAACATGATGTGAACTCTAGTTTATTTTTTTGAAAGCGAACTCTAGTTAGTTAATGAAGTAAAGCCAGGTCACATATGCATAGAATTTATAAGCGCAGCTCACATATTACCCCAACAAATACAATAGAAATTTTCTCCAAATATAGATTATAAATTCGTACGTAGCACTTTATTACTCAATAAATATTTTAAATTCTATAAATACTTAATATAAACTCTTTAGTTTTCATCCTCCAATAAGGACATGTCATATCATTATATTACTAAAATATAAATAAATCTAATCACATATAATAACATCTCAATATATACTATATTTTAGTTTTTAAGTAAGAGTCCAAATTCGGTAAGGATGTGATGTAAAACTCATGTTTTACACCATCCAATAAAAGATTGACACATCATTTTTTACTTAAAATTCAATGCATGCTACCACATATAATAACATCTTAATAAATTTGAAGTTTAGTTGGATTTTCAAATGAATATTAGAATTAATTGAGTGTAGTTGTGTCTATTATTAATATGTAATATGATAATATGACATATTGGTATTGGAGGAGTAAAACTTAGGTTTTACACCACATCTTTATAGAATTTAATCTTTTTAAGTAAATGACCGATGTGATGTTATTAGGTGCAGTATAATGTATTGAGTTTTAAGTAAAATGTCGATTTACAATTTTTTATTAAATGATGTAAAATATGGGTGCTAGACCCAAATTAGAACGGACTCCAAATAGTATGGTACATCATTATTGCAAATATAGGTGTGCATATATATCTAATTGGTACCTTTAGCTACTCACATGATATGTCACATTCATCGATCTATATAGATTGTCATTATACAATTGTGGTAAGATTTGCGCCTAGCTGCCTAGTAACATTTTGCAAAAACTTTATAAAAAGAAAATTACATGGAACTCCCATGTAACATTTTGCAAGTAACTTGATTTTCATTAAATCAAGTTTTTCATTGAAACTCGATTTTTTAAAAATCAAGTTTTAAAATAAGAACATTTTGTTAAATAGTTTCAAAACAGAAATATTTTGATAATTATTTTGGGCGAAAGGGACAAATGCCCATTTTGATCATTGTCAATATATACAGTAACTTATTTAATAATTAGAAATGGAAAAACCAATAATTGAGGCAAGCTCTAGATGACGTAATGTTGGACCAACAAGGGCAATGACACTTACTATATATCCCCCCACAAAGTGACTTATTACCTCATATTTTGCCCTGTTGTACTACACCTGCAGAAGCATGGAAAGCCTAAGAGACTGCACCACCAGTTCTTCCACCACCTCTACCCCTGCCTTCCACACACTTAGACAAGCACGTCGCGCTGCCTTGAACCGAGTATTTGCAGTAGTTTATTCATGTGCCATCTTAGCTTTGCTCTATCACCATGCACTCAAACTCATCCACTCAACCAGCTTGGCATCCTTGTTTATCTCCCTCTCCTTGTTCATCTCTGATATTTTCCTTGCCTTCGTGTGGGTTACCCGGCAGAGTTTTCGAATGAATCCAGTTTATCGAAGTGAGTTTCCTGAAAAACTCAAAGAGGTCGTGAATGAATCTGACTTTCCTGCGCTGGACGTGTTCATATGCACCGCAGATCCGTACAAGGAGCCACCAATGAGCGTGGTGAACACTGCCTTATCTGTGATTGCCTATGAATATCCAGCAGAGAAGGTCTCGGTGTATATTTCAGATGATGGGGGCTCTCAGATGACTCTCTTTGCTCTTATGGAAGCTGCAAAATTTGCAAGCCACTGGTTACCATTTTGTAGAAAAAATAATTTAGTAGACAGGAGCCCAGATGCTTATTTTGCATCAAATCACACTCCGTGCTCTGAGACCGAGAAGATCGAGGTATGGACATGTTAGAATAAATCCATAATTTCTTAACCAATTAAACTTTTGAAATAAGTGATACTTTTATCATAGTGTACTGTTCAAATACTGTACGTATTTTACTAACATCACTTTTATTATATACTAATTAAAATAGACCACATCAATATTTATAAAAAAAAAAAAAAAATTTGAGTCACTAGATTTATTGTTAAAGAATATATGGAATATTCTTATTGCTAGTCTCATGAAAGAAGACTATACCAATATACCTCATTAACTATTTGCCTACCACTTGCTGTTCTTGACCATGTTATAGATAATGTATGAAAGCATGAAAATCAAGGTAGATAATGTTCTTGAAAGGGGAAAAGTTGATGATGATTATATCACTGGAGAAGAGGAGCGCACTGCTTTCACCAAATGGACAAATGGATTTACTCGCCAAGATCATCCCCCTGTCATTCAGGTTATTTGTTACTTATATTGACTCATACAGTTACACTAGACCTAGGAGATCATTTTTTTGAGCTAAAAATTTCATGTCAAAGTAATATAAGGGTCATCTAAAATTAGAAAAAAGTACTTTTAAGCAGCCAAAAAGTAGTCACACAAATTTTTTAGGGATAGATCTACTTTTTTTTTCCCCTCCCCTGTAAAGTTAAAAAAGCAACTCTCATCTATTGTTTGGTGTTTACAATCAAACTTCAGCTGGTATTTAATACGAAAATTTGGAGTATGGGCAGGTCTTGTTAGACAATAGCAAAGACAAAGACATCTCAGGCCATTTGATGCCAAGCCTCATCTATATCTCTAGAGAAAAGAGCAGGACTTCACCCCACCATTTTAAGGCTGGAGCCCTTAATGCCCTGGTGAGCTTTCTTATATTATACATGATCCAAATTGCACCATGCTACGTTTCTTGCAATTTTTTCATTTATTACTTTTGTTGATTTTTTTTTATTTTTTATTGAAGGTTCGAGTGTCAGCTATAATGACCAATGCACCCATTATTTTGACCTTAGATTGTGACATGTACTCCAATGATCCACAAATACCTATACGTGTGTTGTGTTACATATCAGATCCTAAAATTCAGTCTACACTAGGATACATTCAATTTCCTCAAAAATTTCATGGACTCAACGAAAACGATATTTATGCTTGTGAGTATAAATACTTGTTTATAGCTAATCCAGTAGGAATGGATGGATTATCTGGTCCTAATTATGTAGGATCTGGATGTTTTTTTCGTCGACGTGCCTTATTTGGAGGTCCATTAACTATGATTTCACCGGAAATCCCTGAATTAAACCCACGTCATGTTGTGGACAAGCACATCCAGTCGCAACCAATTTTGGAATTGGCACACAAAGTAGCAGGGTGCAATTATGGGAATAGCACGAGCTGGGGTTATAAGGTAAACTTGTTAATTATATTGTTTTATTTTGTGAAAGCTTATTTAATCAAATGGGGTATACAGATTAGCATATACAATTAGACACTGAATTAATCCATGTGAAATTCATAGATTGGCTTCAAATATGGTTCACTGGTCGAGGACTACTTTACGGGTTATAGGCTAAATGGTGAGGGATGGAAGGCCATATTTTGCAATCCTAAGAGGCCAGCGTTTTTGGGAGACGTACCAATCAGCCTTGTGGATGCTTTGAATCAATGCAGACGATGGGCCATTGGTCTACTTGAGGTGGTCTTCTCGAAATATAACCCCATGATATTCGGCACAAGGAACATAGGCCTTCTTATGGGCCTTGCCTATGCACATTATTCATTTTGGCCCAGTTGGTCAATTCCAACCACCATATATGCCTTCATCCCCCAGCTTGCTCTCCTCAATGGAGTCAGTATTTTCCCAAAGGTATATTCTTTATACAGTATACATATAATCCCAAATGTATATTTATACATAAACATGTTATAAACAGTTATGTTAAATTATTATTTTATTTGTTAGGCTTCACATAAACTTTTGCGTTTAACAATTTGAAACCGAATTTTTTCAAAGTATAACTTTTTTAAAATTTTACTTTATCTAGGTCAATTTCTTCAAACAATTTATTTTCAAAAAACTAAAAAAATAAACAAGCACAAAATTAGGGCTTTCTCTTTTTGTTCACCTTTATTCATATTCATATCATTAATTCTCAAATTTTGACATTTAGGTACCAATATTAATTGACGATTATAATATAAATTCTAGTTAACTTAACTGATAAAATTTTTGTTGTTGCATGTAAAATTATAGATTTAGAGACTCACCTTAATGAATTGATTTTATGATTAATAAATTTGTAACATGAGATGCAGGTATCAGAACCATGGTTTTACCTATACGGGTTTCTTTTCCTTGGAGCTTATGGGCAACATCTTCTTGAATTTGTCTTAGAGGGAGGAACAATTCAAAGGTGGTGGAATGATCAGAGGATGTGGATGATAAGAGGACTCTCATGCTTTTTGTTTGGATCCCTTGAGTACTTACTCAAGCATTTAGGCATTTCCACAACGGGTTTCAACTTGACTAGCAAAGTAGTTGATGATGAACAAAGCAAAAGATACGAACAAGGGGTTTTTGATTTTGGAGTACCATCACCTATGTTTGTGCCACTAGTAATGGCAGCAGTAATCAACCTAGCCGCATTAGTTCGAGGGCTCACAGAGGCTTTCATGGGCAGAAAACTGGAGGAGCTGTTTGTGCAAGTGTTCATAGCAGGATTTGTTGTTGTGAACTCGGCACCAATTTATGAAGCCATGGTCTTGAGAAGTGATAAAGGAAGGATGCCAACTAAAACAACTTCATTTTCAATATTTCTAGCCTTGGCTCTTTATGTGCTATTTTCTCTGACTCTTAGGAATTAATTGAAATTGGGGGCTCTGGTTTTATTTACTCTGCACAAATGTATTAGTGCTATTGAAATAACTTAGCAAATGGAAAAAAAATTATTGCTATTGAATGAGGTGAAAGCTTTACCCTTTTTTTTTTTTAATAAGAATGAAACTTTTCAACTTTGTGTTACAATCAGCAAATTACAAAGGAGAGAATTTTTGTTCTTTTATAATCTTAATTACCAAGTCAATTTATGGAACATTTTTACCTTTGTTAATTTATATGACATGCAAGTCATTTAGCAATATGTTTCACATTATTCAGCAATATATATATATATATTGTATTGTATCAATTAATAAAGGTAAAAGTTCATATAGTATCATATAATCTTAAATGACGTAATATATACTTTATATTATTAACTTTAAAAACTAAAATCCTAACCATAAAAACAAATCCTACTATTAATTTGGCACCATTCATACACAAATGAATTGATTCTCTCAGTTCTCGCTAAAGTAACCATTTAAATGTTTCTCAAAAAAAAAAAAAAAAAAAAAAAAAAAAAAGAAAGAACCATTTAGGTGAGGTTTCAACTTTCTCTCCAAAAAAAGAAAAAAAGAAAGTCGGGTTTCAACTTTCAATGTCAGAAGACATATTTTGATGGGCCATTAGGTTATCGAAGCTCGTCTTTGATCAAGTGATAATGTTTCTCTGTCACTAAAAAAGTTGGGTGCTCCCTCTTATCTTAGGTAGTAGAAGTTCTTTGTCCCTTCCTGCGAAGGAGTGTTTTGTTTTTGAGTCTGTTTGGATACCGCTTATTGTTGAAAACTGAAAACACTATAGCGAAATAATTTTTAAATATGTGAATAGTGCCGTGGGACTCAGTTTTAAAGAAAAATTTGCTAAATTCCGTACTTGCGGGTCTCGTGAACAATGCACGAGACCCACAAAAATGAAACACAAACGCACAACGCTAGGGGAAAAATGCTATCCAAACTCACACTTTGTCTCTCTAGGGATAACAAGTTAATCTCTAGAGCTTGTGGAGTTTTTCTTGTAGGAGTAAGGGAAGCAATTTTTTGTCTCCTTTTGTGTGCAGTTCTTTTCCATTCTTTTTTCCAACTTGTCTTAATGGAGGAACTCAGATACTTGGCAAAATATGTCTCTCTTAGAGAGGGAGGATTCAAGTTATACGCTTCAAAGTGATCAACGATCTCAGAAGTTCATCTTGAATCTTTGATATTGGCGTGGCAAGCTGAATCATGATGACAAGAGTTGTGAATTATGGATACAAAGCAAAGGTACCCTACGGGTTTCAAAACAACAAGTTGGTCTATCACTTCGGGCTTCTCCACACCGTTCAGCAAGGAAAGGTGTAATCATGGTGCCTGGGATGTTTGAGAGGACCTCATCTCAACCTGCATGGAGTGAAAAAGAGGCTATCGACAATAGTGAATCCGGCATAGCTACTTCAACTGAGGGAGGCGGTGATGAAATGGTGCAAGAAAACATTGAGATGGTGCGAGGACATTACATCAGTTATGGAATCTGAGTTTTGTGGAATTGATTCCTCATTAATGTTGACATTGCGTTCAAAGCTAGCAGTGGTTTCAAACTCTACAACTATTATGGGAATTTCTGAAATCCCAGCCAATCATTAAAGAGTCCAACCCATTTAATGCACCTCTTATTTTAGTTGTGGAAGTAAAGAGTGATACGTTGGCAGCAAAAATAAGTGATATTGAAGCAGCATTACTCACGCATGACAGCTCACCAATTATTGCTTCTATTAACTCTAATTCCCAGCAATCCCAATAGCAAATGTTTAATGCGTCCAATATTCCAGACAAGGAAAAACTCTCAACAACAGCAATTAGGGGTCCTGAGCTAGATTAGTCCAATCGGCCTCCACACCGCGCCATCTGGAAACCACCTTCATGGCCGATCCTGAAGGTGAACTTTGATGGTGCTATTTTCTAAGAACAAAATTATGTGGGTGTAGGAGTTGTAATCCGAGATGATAAGGGTCAGATTGTAGCATCCATGGACGAGAAAATCACTTTACCCTACACAATTACTACTGTGGAAGTGAATGCAGCTAAAAGAACACTCAGGTTGGCTCTAGATATTGGTCTCTCACCTATTGTCCTCGAGGGGGATTTCAAGATCACTATAGATGCCCTAATGTGTGAGGGATCATTGCTGGCGAACTACGAACACTAGGTAGATGATGCAAAGAGGTTAGCAAACCAGTTTGAATCCGTGGAGTTTAGTCATGTAAAAAGAGAGTGTAATAGTGCAACTCACAACATTGCTAGACATGCGAGACATGTTAGCAAGTTATCGGTGTGGATGGAGGACGTTCCTCCACACCTCTCCACTGTAATTCAAGCCGAACCAGCCTTTCATTAAATAAAATTACATTGCTCTCTCATTATTAAAAAAAAAAAAAAACTTTCCATGTCAAAACACCCTTGTAGTTACTTCAATTGGCCCACGCCATGAAATGAAACCCTTAGGCCTCATTTGGGATGAGGGAATAGAATGAAATGGAAAGGAATGAAAAGAATCATTTTAGAATATTTTTCCATTCCCTTGTTTAGGAGTTTTAATGGAGGGAATGGAAATCTCATTTCCTTATTTGAGAGTTTAAGTGGGAGGGAATAAAATGGGTGGGAGGGAACACTCATTCCTCTCTATTCGCTTAAAACCTTAAATTTTTATTTCTCTCGAAATTGGGAGGAATGGGAGGAAATGAAATTAAATTTAATGATTTTTTTACTAAAACTCCCAAAATACCCCTATATATTCAACTCTTTATTTTAAAATATGAGTCTAATAGCAATATTCTTATAAAATGATTTCATTTCATTCTCTCTATTGTTGACACCTTATTTTGCAACCCGTATTTAACCTCACATAGAGGGTAAAAGGGTAATTTTGCCTTGAAAATATGCATTTTGATTATGACGATTAGATCCTTAATCTCATTTCACTAAAATGATCTTGATGTTGTAACAATCAAATCGACTGATCATAAGCTTTAATCGGACCACTAGATTGAAAGTTATCATCAAATCAAGTTTTTAATAGCTGAGATGCACTATCATAAATTTAGTCCTACTATATGTGATTATGAACAATTGATTTCAATTGGTTATAAGTATAATCAATTTGAGATCAATGACGTGTCATAATTTGATTGGTTAGGACTACATTTTATGGTGAGGTTATATACACCTAATTAATTAGATAGTTAAATATTAATTATTCAGTGATTAATTTGTGCAATTATCTTTTAATTAGAGTAAATTTAGAACCAATTAAGTCTGAAATGGGAGTGATTGGAGCCATTTAATGTTAATTGGGAGCTAATTTGGGACCTATTAATGTTAATTGTGCTGAAACCTTTTTCTAAACAAGTGACATTTGCCCACCATTTCATCGATATCTCTCAGAATATTTTGAATCTGTAAATAAGGTTAATTTTCCCAGAAACTAGACATCCAGGGCTTCAATTTGAGTACAAGAACGAGACAATTCTGATCAGAATAGAGTTAGATATGATTTTTCGAAGTTAGTTCTACAGGTTGTTACAGCAGCTATGAGAAAACCGAATTTTAGCTTGCTCCTCACTCCTACCAATCTTTCCATTTAATGCACCAGATTCTCCCCAAGACTAAAATGAGGTCTAGGTTCATGATTCTTTGTCAACCTTCATTAAATGACCTTCCATTCATATTCCCTTCACCGCTACTATATAAACCCTTCCACTCCTTCATTCCAAAGCACACAAAAAACCCCTCTCTTCTCATCTCTTAAGTTCTAGTGAAGTAGAGTAGTCTTGTCATATCTTGGTCTTTTTGAGACTCAAGGTATTGAGTGAGACTCACTCTCCCTCTCTTAGTTCTTTTTTTTTTTTTTTTTCCTTTACCCTTAGGACCTCCACCAAGAATCTCCTTTTCCACCATATGGATCTTGCTTGAAGGTATAATCCCTTACCCTAATTTGTTTATTGTATTGCCATGATGAGAATTTAAGATTAAAGCATGATAATAATTGTTTAAATTCCTTTGAATATGTTTGAATGTTTTTAATTGTTCTTATATATTCTTCACATGTTCTTGATTGTTCATCACATGTTCATGCATAACACTAGTTTTAATCTTAAATCCACATGAAAAATATGAAAAACATGTTTGTTTTATAATTCTTTCAAATCCTTGAATCTAGGATATCACCATCCACACACATTCACTAGAATTTATTTTTCAATCCAAATGAAGTGCTTAATCAATTGAATTAGGGTTTATCACATGCACACACTTTAAATTCAACATGCAAATTGATTGATAACATATTGGATGATGTGATATGTTTGTTGACCACCATAGTCTAGAAGACCGGTTTCACCGGGCAAGGTGGGTGCCTAACACCTTCCCACCTTGTAACGTAGCCTTCGAACTTAGATCAAGAGTTAGTAGATCAAATGCTTATCCTTGTAATTTTCAATTTCAATCTTAGTTTTTTTATTTATCCCAATAATTACATAAGTGGCGACTCCATTGTAAAACCCTTAATTTAAAGGGAAAAATATAACTAGTCGAACCTCCACTTTGAGAGGTAATAACATAACTCTACCCATTCACGTGGGTTTGCCCAACAATCCTAAAAATGGGCCAAGGGCGCAGTCTCTCACATCTATGTTGTTTCTAAATAAAATTACTTACATTCTATTCATTTTCATTTCTTTCTATTTCTTTATTTTAAAACACCCAATTAAGGTTATTTAATTACATTCCATTTCATTTTTTTTCATTCATTTCCTTTACTTAAATACATTCCATTAATTTCCATTCATTTATAATCATTTCATTCTATTCTATTCCATTCTCTTGTGAACTCTCAAACAGAGCCTTAATCAAGTCAATGAAATTAAATTTGAGTATACAGGGCCACTTAGATGTCGGCAATATCCCCCTTGTTTTGTTTCTGACTTTCTGTTGTGGCCTGTCTCTGTAGTTTGGGTTTTTCTTAATAAAATTTTCTGGTCATAAAATTATTAAAAAAAAAAAAAACTTTTTTCCAATCCAGATAATTTCAAGTGGGTGCTATTGCTATCACTGCAATTTGTCGTAGAATGTATAATCCTGCTAGAGGTATTTTGTGAGTTACTGAGATTCATAACCATTTGGGTTTGGACTTTGTGCTCAAGCACTCAAATCTTGTACTATTAGCTTGTAATGATTGATTTCATAATAATAAAAAATTTATAAATAAAAAAACAAAAAAAGAAAAGAAAAAGAAAAAGGAAAAGTAATTATTGATATGACATTGACATCAATATCCTGCTAATTTCAAGTGGGTGCCATTGCTATCACTGCAATTTGTCGTAGAATGTATAATCCTGCTAGGGGGTATTTTGTGAGTTACTGACATTCATAATCATTTGGGTTTGGACTTTGCCCTCAATAATTGAGCACTCAAATCTTGGACTAGTAGCTTGTAATGAATGATTTCATAATAAAAAATTAAAAAGAAAAAGAGAAAGAAAGAAAAAAAAAAAAAAAAAAAAAAAAAAAAAAAAAAAAAACCTTTCCATGTCAAAACACCCTTGTAGTTACTTCAATTGGCCCACGCCATGAAATGAAACCCTTAGGCCTCATTTGGGATGAGGGAATAGAATGAAATGGAAAGGAATGAAAAGAATCATTTTAGAATATTTTTCCATTCCCTTGTTTAGGAGTTTTAATGGAGGGAATGGAAATCTCATTTCCTTATTTGAGAGTTTAAGTGGGAGGGAATAAAATGGGTGGGAGGGAACACTCATTCCTTTCTATTCACTTAAAACTTCAAATTTTTATTTCTCCCGAAATTGGGAGGAATGAAAGGGAATGAAATTAAATTTAATGATTTTTTTACTAAAACTCCCAAAATACCCCTATATATTCAACTCTTTATTTTAAAATATGAGTCTAATAGTAATATTCTCATAAAATGATTTCATTTCATTCTCTCTATTGTTGACACCTCATTTTGCAACCCATATTTAACCTCACATAAAGGGTAAAAGGGTAATTTTGCCTTGAAAATATGCATCTTGATTCTGACGATTAGATCCTTAATCTCATTTCACTAAAATGATCTTGATGTTGTAACGATCAAATCAACTGATCATAAGCTTTAATCGGACCACTAGATTGAAAGTTATCATCAAATCAAATTTTTAATAGCTGAGATGCACTATCACAAATTTAGTCCTACTATATGTGATTATGAACAATTGATTTCAATTGGTCATAAGTATAATCAATTTGAGATCAATGACGTGTCATAATTTTATTGGTTAGGACTACATTTTATGGTGAGGTTATATACACCTAATTAATTAGATAGTTAAATATTAATTATTCAGTGAATAATTTGTGCAATTATCTTTTAATTAGAGTAAATTTAGAACCAATTAAGTCTGAAATGGGAGTGATTGGAGCCATTTAATGTTAATTGGGAGCTAATTTGGGACCTATTAATGTTAATTGTGCTGAAACCATTTTCTAAACAAGTGACATTTGCCCACCATTTCATCGATATCTCTCAGAATATTTTGAATCTGTAAATAAGGTTAATTTTCCCAGAAACTAGACATCCAGGGCTTCAATTTGAGTACAAGAACGAGACAATTCTGATCAGAATAGAGTCAGATATGATTTTTCGCAGTTAGTTCTACAGGCTGTTACAGCAGCTATGAGAAAACCGAATTTTAGCTTGCTCCTCACTCCTACCAATCTTTCCATTTAATGCACCAGATTCTCCCCAGGACTAAAATGAGGTCTAGGTTCATGATTCTTTGTCAACCCTCATTAAATGACCTTTCATTCATATTCCTTTCACCACTACTATATAAACCCTTCCACTCATTCATTCCAAAGCACACAAAAAACCCCCCTCTTCTCCTCCCTTGAGTTCTAGTGAAGTAGAGTAGTCTTGTCATATCTTGGTCTTTTTGAGACTCAAGGTATTGAGTGAGACTCACTCTCCCTCTCTTAGTTTTTTTTTTTTTTTTTCCTTCACCCTTAGGACCTCCACCAAGAATCTCCTTTTCCACCATATGGATCTTGCTTGAAGGTATAATCCCTTACCCTAATTTGTTTATTGTATTCTCATGATGAGAATTTAAGATTAAAGCATGATAATAATTGTTTAAATTCCTTTGAATATGTTTGAATGTTCTTAATTGTTCTTATATATTCTTCATATGTTCTTGATTGTTCATCACATGTTCATGCATAACACTAGTTTTAATCTTAAATCCACATGAAAAATATGAAAAACATGTTTGTTTTATAATTCTTTCAAATCCTTGAATCTAAGATATCACCATCCACACACATTCACTAGAATTTATTTTTCAATCCAAATGAAGTGCTTAATCAATTGAATTAGGGTTTATCACATGCACACACTTTAAATTCAACATGCAAATTGATTGATAACATATTGGATGATGTGATATGTTTGTTGACCACCATAGTCTAGAAGACCGGTTTCACCGAGCAAGGTGGGTTGCCTAACACCTTCCCACCTTGTAACGTAGCCTTCGAACTTAGATCAAGGGTTAATAGATCAAATGCTTATCTTTGTAATTTTCAATTTCTAGATTGTAACTAGGAAACAAAGTCATGTACTTTATCTTAGATTGTATATAGGACCAAAGCTATGTAACTTTCCTATGATCAATGTAAATTCAATTTCAAATTAATAAAATGAGGAATTTTTCAATCTTAGTTTTTTTATTTATCCCAATAATTAAATAAGTGGCGACTCCATTGTAAAACCCTTAATTTAAAGGGAAAAATATAACTAGTCGAACCTCCATTTTGAGAAGTAATAACATAACTCTACCCATTCACGTGGGTTTGCCCAACAATCCTAAAAATGGGCCAAGGGCGCAGTCTCTCACATCTATGTTGTTTCTAAATAAAATTATTTACATTCTATTCATTTTCATTTCTTTCCATTTCTTTATTTTAAAACACCCAATTAAGGTTATTTAATTACATTTCATTTCATTTTTTTTCATTTCTTTCCCTTACTTAAATACATTCTATTAATTTTCATTCATTTATAATCATTTCATTCTATTCTATTCTATTCTCTTGTGAACTCTCAAACAGAGCCTTAATCAAATCACAAAGCCTTAATCAAATCAATGAAATTAAATTTGAGTATACAGGGCCACTTAGATGTCGGCAATATCCCCCTTGTTTTGTTTCTGACTTTCTGTTGTGGCCTGTCTCTGTAGTTTGGGTTTTTCTTAATACAATTTTCTGGTCATAAAATTATTAAAAAAAAAAAAAAAACTTTTTTCCAATCCAGATAATTTCAAGTGAGTGCTATTGCTATCACTGCAATTTGTCGTAGAATGTATAATCCTGCTAGAGGTATTTTGTGAGTTCTGAGATTCATAACCATTTGGGTTTGGACTTTGTGCTCAATAATTGAGCACTCAAATCTTGTACTATTAGCCTGTAATGATTGATTTCATAATAATAAAAAATTTATAAATAAAAAAACAAAAAGAAAAAGAAAAGAAAAAGAAAAAGGAAAAGTAATTATTGATATGACATTGACATCAATATCCTGCTAATTTCAAGTGGGTGCCATTGCTATCACTGCAATTTGTCGTAGAATGTACAATCCTGCTAGAGGGTATTTTGTGAG
This sequence comes from Quercus suber, assembly GCF_002906115.3. Classification (NCBI taxonomy): domain Eukaryota; kingdom Viridiplantae; phylum Streptophyta; class Magnoliopsida; order Fagales; family Fagaceae; genus Quercus; species Quercus suber. The sequence continues at coordinate 304,020 of NW_027069890.1, forward strand.
TTCCCGACATTCATAATCATTTGGGTTTGGACTTTGCCCTCAATAATTGAGCACTCAAATCTTGGACTAGTAGCTTGTAATGATTGATTTCATAATAAAAAATTAAAAAGAAAAAGAAAAAGAAAGAAAAAAAAAAAAAAGGAAAAGTAATTATTGATATGATATTGATAAAATGAATTTTACATAATTCAACTTTTAAATTAAATGGAGTTAGGTATATAAATTATATGTCACGTTTTTTGTGTTTTATTTTATATTTTATCATTTACAATTTGTCATGAGTTTGATTTTTTTTTTTTTAAACTTTGGTTATTTTGTTAAAAAAGTCAAATAAATACATCGTAAATTATGATTGATAAAATTATAATTGATAGAGTATAAATTGATACAATATTTTCACGTAACAATATTTTCAAATTCTTATTTATTAATTTTTATGAAATTGTAACAAAGTGACAAAATAGCACAATAGCTTTCTTCAGTTCCGTGTTTTTTAGAATCACTTACCCTTGTCAATATGTGAATATTATTAAATTATTAATTACTTGAACTTTGTACATTTAGGGTAGAGGTATCAACAGATCAGATTCAAGTAAAATTATGCTCTACCGTCATTTGACTCGCCACTTTTGGATAGGAGAAATAAGAATCAGTTATCGACCGTCGAGACTTGTGCCATGTGATTGCTTGCATTATTAGAACTTCAGTATGCCATAAATTTATTTTTGTTTTGAGGTGTATTAGAAAGAATACAAATTTTATTACATAAATCTTTTAAAATTATGTCATCTTTTAAAACAAAACAAAACAAAAACAATAATGTATATTTACTACAAAATTTACTATATAAGCTTTATTATGATACCCCAAATTTTGTTAATTGGATTGGATTAGATAAGTGTATGTTGTATGAGTATATGTTAAGTCTCACATTGGGTGTAGTAGCAGTAGCCCCATATGGACAAAATCAAGCACATGCCATTTTGAATATATTAAACTAATTAAAAATATTAATGTTAAATTACTCAATATTTTTAATTCTTTTAATATATTCAAAATCACATGTTGGATTACACATTTTTATTGTCCTTAATAAACATGTTAAATTTTTTGTGTTAATTAAGTGTTATTTATTATTTAATGAAATATTTTATAGTTATTCAACTTTAACCATCTTAATATCTCACAGTTTTTCCTTCTAAATAAAAAAGCCTCTCTATGACAATTTTGGGAGGCACAGGTAAACCTAGAGATGCTCATCAAACCTTTTAATAATTCATGTCCCACTTATACACCAAGAATATATCCGATTAAACAACCGACTTCTTATTCCTACAGCTCTTTCATGAGTAGATTTTGATTAAGTGATCCACAATTTCCAATTATCTAATGCACGATATGTAGAATTTATCAAAAAAATACGAATAGATATTGTGAGGAATGAGGCAAGGACAATTACTTAATTACACAGTTTTCAGCTAAAATGTGAGGGATGGCGGTCAATATTTTGCAATCTTTTTTCGGTGATGCACCAATCAGGGGCGGCTCCAAAAATTTTGTTTAGGAGGGTCATTAAAAAATTTTAATAAAAAAGAACTTGAATATATCGAGTTACCGGCAAAAAAAAAAAAAATAATAAAAATAATACATGAAGTTTTACAATTTCCTTCTACAAGTATTCAAATTTTGAATTATGAGTATCTATTGCTAATGTGGGTAGGTATGAGCTTACAATCATTTTATTTTGTTAAGTTTATCTAACATTTTTATTTTTACGCAATTTTTATTATCTATTTGTTATTATTTTTATAAAAATATTTTAAACTAAATGATTAAACTAAACTCATTGGCTTTGTATTAATTATTTACGTACACAACCACACTCATTCATACATAAACTTATACACTAGTGTCTACTTAACCAATCAAATGCTTGGACAATCACTAACTTTATGCTTTTTTTTCTTGAATTTTACTAACTTTATAACAAAAAGTTATTATAACATGATAACAATACACATACATATAACAAACCATCTCTATTTCATAATTATTAAATTATATAAATTTATATTACATTTATATTGTATACACAAACATCCACACACATTATAATTCACACAAATAACATTATAACAAAAAGTAATGCACACAATTAATATTAGACACACTCACACACATAATATAAATTTATAAAAAATAGTGACACTTACTATTCACAAACACTTACTCTTTATTCTTAGAGTTGGAAATACTTATAATAAAGATGTGCAAAATTTAATTCAGGGTGTGAAAAAATATTTTTAAGAAAAAATTATGGTATTAAACTAACAAATATATATATATATATATATTACATAGCCCAACATTTTATGTAATATATATATATATATATTTTTTTTTACATCATATTTAGAGGGTGAGAGATAGAGAGAAGTATGATCAGATAGTGTTCAATTGATGGGGTGTGGCCATGAGTCGTCAAACATGAGTTTCAGCCATTGGATTAGACCATGAGATAGAGAAAGTTCACATCATCAATTTTGGACATGGGTTTATGGGGAAGAATGATTTTCGGCATGGATCTACAGGGAATATAGGTTTTTGGCTTGGGTTTATGGGGAAAATGGGTTTTTGGCCATGGGTTTTACGAAAGAAGAACATGAAAAAAGTATGGAGATTTTGGGTATGGCACGTTGTGGGTCTTTGGAGATTTCAGGGTGTGGCTAGCTAGACTTTGAAATTTGATGATTTTGCTTGTGTTTGAGAAAAGATGGGCTTTGGGATTTATTATTTTGTATTTAAGCTAAATTTTTTGGTTTTTTGTGTTTGTTTTCGAAGAAAATTTATAGGTTTATGGTTTGTTGGAGATTGATTTGTTTACTGGGTTTATGGGTTTGAAGGGGTGTCCACGGTCAGTTTAGGTTTGGTTTGTGCCCAACCATGACCGACCTAACATAATCGAGTGGAGGAAGTTCAAACCTATCGCCGACCGGAGAGGGAGTCAGATTAGAGCGGTTGGATTCGTGCCAGAGAGTGGTCAGTTCGGTACAAACTGTCCATGGTGGAAAAATCCAGCCTAAATAGTTTATTTTAGACAAAATTTTGCCAGATCTGGCGGAGATCTCACCAGATCTTGTGAGATCTTGCTAAATTTGATGAGATTTCCACCAAATCTGGTTGAGATCTCACTAGATTCAGTGAGATATCCCCAGGCATAAATCTCGTCAAATCTAAAGTATTTTGACCAAAAACTTGCCAAAAAAAGTTTGAATCGCCGAATTTTGGTAAGGTTCCGATCAAGTTGGTTGAGGTGAGGTTTAGAGGAAAGAACCCGCCAACCAGCCCACCGAGTGGTTTATTGGATCTGTAACCTGCCGCCGATCGTTGGAGCCAGTTTTTGGGATCTATAACTCACCCCCGACCGCCAGAGCTCTCGGGTCAGTTGGACATGTCTTGATTTGGGAAGAACATGAAGAACATGTTCTTATGTTCTTCCTAAAAAAAAATATATGAAAAGCAACAAAAAAATATTTTATTATTTAATTTAATTAGATTGAAAGTTTGCTACGTAGACGGTTTCCATTATTGAGATAACAGTAGTGACCAAAATGATAATGATTTTCGATTTTGAGGAATCAACATAGACGCTCCAAAAAATTAGAGACCAAAATGAAAATTGGCTCAAAATATAGGGACCAAAAGTGTATTTTTGCCTTAAATATATAAAAAGCCTCAATTTCAGCTTTTGCCTTAAACCCCCAAATGCATCAAGCCGTCCTTGACCTCTATTACAACAACTCCATTTGATGTGAAACAAGGTTTTACCTATTACAACAAAATATTTTGATGTGAAATAAGTGGTTACTTATTTCAACAACATTATTTTGATGTGAAATAAGGTTTAACTATTACAACAACACATTTAGATGTGACAAGGTAATTCTTGCAACAATCTTAAATTGATGTAATACATTTAAGTTACTATTACAACAAAAAGTATATTTTTCATCTATTACAACAATATATTTTGATGTGAAATAAGTGGTTATTTATTGCATCAATATATTTCAAAATAAAATAAGGTTTAGTTATTACAACAACATATTTAGATGTAACACGGTAATTCTTGCAACAATCTTAATTGATGTAATAAATTTAAGTTAATATTACAACAAAAAACAACTCACAGATGCAATAGTATATATATTACTCCAATTATTTTGTGGTTGTAATATTACTTGTTGTAATAGGTCTTTTTTATTGTAGTGTTAACACAGTGATTTAGGAAAGATTGAAGTAATATCAGTGAGAAGCAAGAAAAGAAATTAGTGAGAAAATAAAGCATGAAATCGTGAGAAAGAAAGAGAAAGAGATGGAAAATTCTGAGAGAGAATCACAGCTATTAAGAGAAAAATATATTTTCATCATCATACAACTGATCACTAGCTGGCTATTTATATTACACACTCTACATGTCTTAATAGAACAATAATTAGATCCAAATTATGCGGATTAATTTCGTAAATCACGAAGAGAATAACAGCTCAATAACTGACTTTCGCGCCAAAACACCTGAAGCTTGAACTCAATCAAACTAACACCGTTTTGCCATTTGTTATTACTCAGATACAGTATTCTTCAAAACGATGCGTTGCAATGCAACCTTAAATGAAACTGTGCGTTTTGCAACACACATTAAGTTCCACCGTTTTGCTCTCCTTGCTCTGTCGTTTTGACCTTCGTTGATTTCAAACCACCTCTGTCTTTAACATCTACTACTCAATAATCAAATAGTTCAATAAGATCTCATAAAAATAAAAAAAAAGTTCAACAAGATTTTATCTTCTTTCTTTTATTTTTATTTTTTTAATTATAAAATTTGATAATTATAGTATTTATTAATAAACATTTGTTATAATTGTGTTTATATAAGAAATTGTATTTTTAGTGCGTATATAAAATTATCCATTCTAGGTAACCATCATAGATTTGCAAACCTTTTAAAAGTTATTATGATTTTTGAGTGGAGTAGTGGTGTACCTTTGTGTTAGAATCCCTTTCTCTCTCTCTCTTGTGTATGTGTGTGTGTGTTTGTTTCTTAAAAAAAAAAAAAAAAAATCATAGATTTGCAGACACAACTCTTAGTTGAAAGTTGAAACGGGAAAGACTAAAGGAGGAGAAGCCAAAGTAGATAAGAGGGTTCAAAGAAAAAAAAGGAGGAAGATGTCCGTTTCACAAAAGGTTATTTTTGTCCATTTATTTTACTATTTAGTTTATTTTTACTATTATTTATGGGTCTTATTATACTTTTTGGTACTATTCATAGATCTCATTGTATTATTTTAGCTAACTTTTACCTTTATGTACAATTCTTTCAAAAAAAATTTTCAATTTCAGCAAAATAAATAGGTCACAAACAAACAAGAAGAAATTAATGTGGTGGAAGGTGGGTAGGTGGGATTGGAGAATGAGAATATCATGATTAAAAGTTGTGGACTTGGGAGGGCCACGTTTTGGGTTTTAACATTCTCATCTTTAGAAATTAATGTCATCAATCATAATTTCTTTTTTGATATTTATCATTATTTATATTATGTTATTGTTATTTACCGATCACAGTTATTATTGCATCAATTTACAAAATATTACGTTACAAAATTGTAGTATCTTTAGCATTTTATAAAACATTTAGTTTAGTATGTATATAACGATAATTTCAAAACGTTACACTGGTATTGATCGATACCGAAATATATCGTTCCCTTAGCCAAACCGAATTGGTATTTGGTACAAAATTGACTCCCTACAATGTACAACATGTGTCTTACAAAATGCCTTACTTCATGGTTTGTTCCTCTTAGTTTTGTTTTGTTTTTTTTTTTTTTTTTTTTTTTTTTTTTTTTTTTCATTTTCGTATGCGTTTAGGCATACTTGGCCAGTAAATTAGAAGCTCCATCATACAAACCCAAATTGCAACATTAGTATAGTATTATTCTAGTTTACCAAATATATATATATATATAGTATTATTCTTTTCTCAAAAAAGGAATACTAGTCTTCTTACAATGATTTTTTTTTATAAAGAATTATATGATTTGTATTAATATGCGTTTGCAAAGACAAATCAAACGATAGAGAAAAATATAAATTCTATAACATTTTAACCATGACTCTGATAACTGCAACTCATTTCTCAACTGAGTCAAATCATTAATTGAAAGAGGACACTAAGGTAATGACTAGGGCAACTTGCTAAGGTGGCAAGTAATTGTGATCATAAATAATAATATTACTTTCACTTGGCCTCATCTTTGACACAAATTTTATTATGTACCAATCACAATAAGTCATGTCAACCGTTATGAAAAATTTTGTGTCCTCAAACTTATAGATAAAAAAAAAAATCATTAACTTGAATAAATTATATAATCTTAACACTAATACCATGGTTTTAAAAACCAAGTCGAACTAGCTAGTTTGGCTGAGAACTAGACTCAATTTCGATCTGGTTATCCAGAATGATTAGAAATTACAAAAAAAGCAAGTTTAATAAAAAAACAGTAGGTTTGATCATGAAAACCGGCAACCGTATGGTTAAACTGACTCTGTTAAATATAAGAAAGTTGAGAACCAATGATGTTTTCATTAAGTCGACATCAATTACACTGACAGTAGAACCAAAAAACTAGACTTGGAGCTCGTCGATCTTGGTATGGAGGTTAAAGTCGCCATCTAGATCTCTAAGTTACAAGCTTGTAGTTGTTGGCTACACTTTGTTTCCTTCTTCGATAGTATGTACTTTTCTAATTGTAATGGGTTTCTCACTTTCTCTTTCTCTAATGGGTTTTATATATAAAGGTATTCATATTGTAGAAATATGAGTGGTGGCTATGGTTTTAAAAACTAGTACGGTCAAATAACCGATTTGTGCCCTGGTTCTCAATTCAACCCAGTTTTTTACCGATTTATATCGATTTTGAGGGATTTTAATGGACCAAACTGGTATCCAGTTCTCAATTGAACTGGTTGAATCGATCGGTCAAGTCCAATTTTTAAAACATTGGTGGTGGTTTTTAAAACATTGGTGGTGGTTGTTGTTTTGTCTTTTATTTTAATCTATACTATATAGAAGAGGATTCTCCTTTTTCAACTAAACTTTTATATAGTTCAAAATATCATCATTAATGAAGGTAACTTCATTTAGAAATAAGGTCATAAATGTCAAATAACAAATTTCATTTCGAATTCAAAAAGAGAATTCCTAAAATTTAGGATTTTTTTTCCCTTACGTTCAAAAAAGAAATTAGAGTTACTACTTATCTTTAAATTTTATCATTTTCATTTGTTTGAAAAAAAAATATATTTATAAAGTATAATAGATGCAAATTATTAACCTTTATCACAAAAATAGAAGTGCATCTGAATACGCGCATAAGCGCATGCTTAGAGACTAATATATTTTAATGATACACTATCATTTAGTTGGCAAGCATTAAAGAGAGTAAAAAATGTCATAAAATAATAAACTTCTACCATATATACAATGTTTGCCTCTCTCTCTCTCTCTCTCTCTCTCTCTCTCTCTCTCTCTCTCTCTCTCTCTCTCTCTCTCTCTCTCTCTCTCTCTCTCTCCTATTGTTGTTTGTAACTTACTAACTTTGATTGATGTTATCTAAAAAATTATCAATTATATTAAATATTTATTTACTCTAAAGATAGAATAATTTGTATCTAAACATTAAAATAGCTAGAATTTCTTATTAAAATAAAATAGTTTCAATTTAATCTTAGAGTCCAATTAATTCCTTTTGAAAACATATAAAGACAAAAGTTGCGATAAAAATTATTTTTTTCCTAATGTTAATATGATTATTTATAATCTTTTTAGTACTATAAGGCATGAAAACTCACTTAAAATTATTTATATGCCTTGTATATTTTTTTAATAAATATTTTGAGTTATTTTATTTTTGTTTTATTTTTTAAATTATATAATTATTAATTAAATTATTAATGATATCACCAGTTGGACCATCAATTCGACCCCAGTCGGACTAAAAAACTGATAACCACTATCTTTTGTTGATTTTTTGACTGTTCTGATCTTTAAAACCATGACTAATACATCAATATACTTTATTTCAACCATAACAACCTTGCATTTATACTTTATTTCAAATACCAACATCTAGTAATGACATTGACATAACTTTGTCATTCTAAAAAATGTCATGCTAACGAAGGCCTTTAGGGTATTGGTTAACAATCAATTTTAGGAAAGTTTTGACATCACTTTTGTGGGAAATGAAAAAATCTATCAAAACATTAATTTTTTTTTTCTTCTTTCCCGTAAAATTTCTTTAAATAAATTATTAATCAATGCCCTAAGAACATTCGTTAGCATTTTCCTTCTAAAAAAGACAAAAGAAATGCAATGACATAAAATTTGTAAGCAAAGCCCATAATTTGACCCATGGACTTGGTGCCGAAGTTTATAGGACTATATTTTGACAACCAAACTTGCGTGGATTGTAGGCTTTGAACCAATGATAAAGAAGATCTGGTTGGGAGAAGGATAAGTGAGGAGACGTGTGCTTATTGGAGACTAGAACTACTATGTGATACTAAGGTCGAGTGGCTTGCCAACAAGAAGTAGAACCCCCTCATTCTGATCGTCCCTTATCCGAACCAATCTTACAAGAAAATAGGATTTCGTATTGAGCTCCAAATCAGGTGCAATTACACCACTTCCTTCACAATTTTTTTTTTTTTCATTTTTAACTTTTAAACTTTAACTTTGGACTTCTTTTTAATATTTGAATGATCTATCTCTGGCATTGATTCAACCCGAGCAATGAGGTTAATGTACCTCAAAACAAAAAACAAAAAAATAGCTTGAGCAATGAGGTTGATTGGTGCCATGGGCGACGCTACACTATTCGCAGGGGGTTCAAATGAACCCCCTGACTTCAAATTATATATATATATATATATTTGTTAGTNTCTCTCTCTCTCTCTCTCTCCCTATTGTTGTTTGTAACTTACTAACTTTGATTGATGTTATCTAAAAAATTATCAATTATATTAAATATTTATTTACTCTAAAGATAGAATAATTTGTATCTAAACATTAAAATAGCTAGAATTTCTTATTAAAATAAAATAGTTTCAATTTAATCTTAGAGTCCAATTAATTCCTTTTGAAAACATATAAAGACAAAAGTTGCGATAAAAATTATTTTTTCCTAATGTTAATATGATTATTTATAATCTTTTTAGTACTATAAGGCATGAAAACTCACTTAAAATTATTTATATGCCTTGTATATTTTTTTAATAAATATTTTGAGTTATTTTATTTTTGTTTTATTTTTTAAATTATATAATTATTAATTAAATTATTAATGATATCACCAGTTGGACCATCAATTCGACCCCAGTCGGACTAAAAAACTGATAACCACTATCTTTTGTTGATTTTTTGACTGTTCTGATCTTTAAAACCATGACTAATACATCAATATACTTTATTTCAACCATAACAACCTTGCATTTATACTTTATTTCAAATACCAACATCTAGTAATGACATTGACATAACTTTGTCATTCTAAAAAATGTCATGCTAAGAAGGCCTTTAGGGTATTGGTTAACAATCAATTTTAGGAAAGTTTTGACATCACTTTTGTGGGAAATGAAAAAATCTATCAAAACATTAATTTTTTTTTTCTTCTTTCCCGTAAAATTTCTTTAAATAAATTATTAATCAATGCCCTAAGAACATTCGTTAGCATTTTCCTTCTAAAAAAGACAAAAGAAATGCAATGACATAAAATTTGTAAGCAAAGCCCATAATTTGACCCATGGACTTGGTGCCGAAGTTTATAGGACTATATTTTGACAACCAAACTTGCGTGGATTGTAGGCTTTGAACCAATGATAAAGAAGATCTGGTTGGGAGAAGGATAAGTGAGGAGACGTGTGCTTATTGGAGACTAGAACTACTATGTGATACTAAGGTCGAGTGGCTTGCCAACAAGAAGTAGAACCCCCTCATTCTGATCGTCCCTTATCCGAACCAATCTTACAAGAAAATAGGATTTCGTATTGAGCTCCAAATCAGGTGCAATTACACCACATCCTTCACAATTTTTTTTTTTTTCATTTTTAACTTTTTAACTTTAACTTTGGACTTCTTTTTAATATTTGAATGATCTATCTCTGGCATTGATTCAACCCGAGCAATGAGGTTAATGTAACTCAAAACAAAAAACAAAAAAATAGCTTGAGCAATGAGGTTGATTGGTGCCATGGGCGACGAGAGAGAGAGAGAGAGAGAGAGAGAGAGAGAGAGAGAGAGAGAGAGAGAGAGAGAGAGAGGCAAACATTGTATATATGGTAGAAGTTTATTATTTTATGACATTTTTTACTCTCTTTAATGCTTGCCAACTAAATGATAGTGTATCATTAAAATATATTAGTCTCTAAGCATACGCTTATGCGCGTATTCAGATGCACTTCTATTTTTGTGAATAAAGGTTAATAATTTGCATCTATTATACTTTATAAATATATTTTTTTTTTCAAACAAATGAAAATGATAAAATTTAAAGATAAGTAGTAACTCTAATTTCTTTTTTGAACGTAAGGGAAAAAAAAATCCTAAATTTTAGGAATTCTCTTTTTGAATTCAAAATGAAATTTGTTATTTGACATTTATGACCCTATTTCTAAATGAAGTTAACCTTCATTAATGATGATATTTTTGAACTATATAAAAGTTTAGTTGAAAAAGGAGAATCCTCTTCTATATAGTATAGATTAAAATAAAAAACAAAACAACAACCACCACCAATGTTTTAAAAACCACCACCAATGTTTTAAAAATTGGACTTGACCAATCGATTCAACCAGTTCAATTGAGAACTGGACACCAGTTTGGTCCATTAAAATCCCTCAAAATCGATATAAATCGGTAAAAAACTGGGTTGAATTGAGAACCAGGGCACAAATCGGTTATTTGACCGTACTAGTTTTTAAAACCATAGCCACCACTCATATTTCTACAATATGAATACCTTTATATATAAAACCCATTAGAGAAAGAGAAAGTGAGAAACCCATTACAATTAGAAAAGTACATACTATCGAAGAAGGAAACAAAGTGTAGCCAACAACTACAAGCTTGTAACTTAGAGATCTAGATGGCGACTTTAACCTCCATACCAAGATCAACGAGCTCCAAGTCTAGTTTTTTGGTTCTACTGTCAGTGTAATTGATGTCGACTTAATGAAAACATCATTGGTTCTCAACTTTCTTATATTTAACAGAGTCAGTTTAACCATACCGGTTGCCGGTTTTCATGATCAAACCTACTGTTTTTTTATTAAACTTGCTTTTTTTGTAATTTCTAATCATTCTGGATAACCAGATCGAAATTGAGTCTAGTTCTCAGCCAAACTAGCTAGTTCGACTTGGTTTTTAAAACCATGGTATTAGTGTTAAGATTATATAATTTATTCAAGTTAATGATTTTTTTTTTTTTATCTATAAGTTTGAGGACACAAAATTTTTCATAACGGTTGACATGACTTATTGTGATTGGTACATAATAAAATTTGTGTCAAAGATGAGGCCAAGTGAAAGTAATATTATTATTTATGATCACAATTACTTGCCACCTTAGCAAGTTGCCCTAGTCATTACCTTAGTGTCCTCTTTCAATTAATGAATTGACTCAGTTGAGAAATGAGTTGCAGTTATCAGAGTCATGGTTAAAATGTTATAGAATTTATATTTTTCTCTATCGTTTGATTTGTCTTTGCAAACGCATATTAATACAAATCATATAATTCTTTATAAAAAAAAAATCATTGTAAGAAGACTAGTATTCCTTTTTTGAGAAAAGAATAATACTATATATATATATATATTTGGTAAACTAGAATAATACTATACTAATGTTGCAATTTGGGTTTGTATGATGGAGCTTCTAATTTACTGGCCAAGTATGCCTAAACGCATATGAAAATGAAAAAAAAAAAAAAACAAAACAAAACAAAAACAAAAACAAAACAAAACTAAGAGGAACAAACCATGAAGTAAGGCATTTTGTAAGACACATGCTGTACATTGTAGGGAGTCAATTTTGTACCAAATACCAATTCGGTTTGGCTAAGGGAACGATATATTTCGGTATCGATCAATACCAGTGTAACGTTTTGAAATTATCGTTATATACATACTAAACTAAATGTTCTGTAAAATGCTAGAGATACTACAAATTTTATAACGTAACATTTTGTAAATTGATGCAATAATAACTGTGATCGGTAAATAACAATAACATAATATAAATAATAATAAATATCAAAAAAGAAATTATGATTGATGACATTAATTTCTAAAGATGAGAATGTTAAAACCCAAAACGTGGCACTCCCAAGTCCACAACTTTTAATCCTGATATTCTCATTCTCCAACCCCACCTACCCCACCTTCCACCACATTAATTTCTTCTTGTTTGTTTGTGATCTGTTTATTTTGCTGAAATTAAAATTTTTTTATTGAAAGAATTGTACATAAAGGTAAAAGTTAGCTAAAATAATACAATGAGATCTATGAATAGTACCAAAAAGTATAATAAGACCCATAAATAATAGTAAAAATAAACTAAATAGTAAAATAAATGGACAAAAATAACATTTTTGTGAAACGGACATCTTCCTCCTTTTTTTTCCTTTGAACCCTCTTATCTACTTTGGCTTCTCCTCCTTTAGTCTTTCCCGTTTCAACTTTCAACTAAGAGTTTTGTCTGCAAATCTATGATTTTTTTTTTTTTTTTAAGAAACAAACACACACACACATACACAAAAGAGAGGGAAATGGATTCTAACATAAAGGTACACCACTACTCTACTCAAAAACCATAATAACTTTTAAAAGGTTTGCAAATCTATGATGGTTACCTAGAATGGATAATTTTATATACGCACTAAAAATAAAATTTCTTATATAAACACAATTATAACAAATGTTTATTAATAAATACTATAATTATCAAATTTTATAATTAAAAAAAAATAAAAATAAAAGAAAGAAGATAAAATCTTGTTGAACTTTTTATTTTTATTTTTATGAGATCTTATTGAACTATTTGATTATTGAGTAGTAGATGTTAAAGACAGAGGTGGTTTGAAATCAATGAAGGTCAAAACGACAGAGCAAGGAGAGCAAAACAGTGGAACTTAATGTGTGTTGCAAAACGCACAGTTTCATTTAAGGTTGCATCGCAACGCATCGTTTTGAAGAATACTGTATCTGAGTAATAACGAATGGCAAAACGGTGTTAGTTTGATTGAATTCAAGCTTCAGGTGTTGTGGCGCGAAAGTCAGTTATTGAGCTGTTATTCTCTTCTTGATTTACGAAATTAATCCGCATAATTTGGATCTAATTATTGTTCTATTAAGACATGTAGAGTGTGTAATATAAATAGTCAGCTAGTGATAAGTTGTATGATGATGAAAAGATATTTTTCTCTTAATAGCTGTGATTCTCTCTCAGAATTTTCCCTCTCTTTCTCTTTCTTTCTCACGATTTCATGCTTTATTTTCTCACTAATTTCTTTTCTTGCTTCTCACTGATATTACTTCAATCTTTCCTAAATCACTGTGTTAACACTACAAGAAAAAAGACCTATTACAACAAGTAATATTACAACAACAAAAATAATTGGAGTAATATATATACTATTGCATCTGTGAGTTGTTTTTTGTTGTAATATTAACTTAAATTTATTACATCAATTAAGATTGTTGCAAGAATTACCGTGTTACATCTAAATATGTTGTTGTAATAACTAAACCTTATTTTATTTTGAAATATATTGATGCAATAAATAACCACTTATTTCACATCAAAATATATTGTTGTAATAGATGAAAAATATACTTTTTGTTGTAATAGTAACTTAAATATATTACATCAATTTAAGATTGTTGCAAGAATTACCTTGTTACATCTAAATGTGTTGTTGTAATAGTTAAACCTTATTTCACATCAAAATAATGTTGTTGCAATAAGTAACCACTTATTTCACATCAAAATATTTTGTTGTAATAGGTAAAACCTTGTTTCACATCAAATGGAGTTGTTGTAATAGAGGTCAAGGACGGCTTGATGCATTTGGGGGTTTAAGGCAAAAGCTGAAATTGAGGCTTTTTATATATTTAAGGCAAAAATACACTTTTGGTCCCTATATTTTGAGCTAATTTTCATTTTGGTCTCTAATTTTTTGGAGCGCCTATGTTGATTCCTCAAAATCGAAAATCATTATCATTTTGGTCACTACTGTTATCTCAATAATGGAAATCGTCTACGTAGCAAACTTTCAATCTAATTAAATTAAATAATAAAATATTTTTTTTGTTGCTTTTCATTATTTTTTTTTAGGAAGAACATAAGAACATGTTCTTCATGTTCTTCCCCAAATCAAGACATGTCCAACTGACCCGAGAGCTCTGGCGGTCGGGGGTGAGTTATAGATCCCAAAAATTGGCTCCAACGATCGGCGGCAGGTTATAGATCCAATAAACCATTCGGTGGGCTGGTTGGCGGGTTCTTTCCTCTAAACCTCGCTTCAACCAACTTGATTGGAACCTTACCAAAATTCGGCAATTCAAACTTTTTTTGGCAAGTTTTTGGTCAAAATACTTTAGATCTGACGAGATTTATGCCTGGGGATATCTCACTGAATCTAGTGAGATCTCAACCAGATTTGGTGGAAATCTCATCAAATTTAGCAAGATCTCACAAGATCTGGTGAGATCTCCACTAGATCTGGCAAAATTTTGTCTAAAATAAACTATTTAGGCTAGATTTTTCCACAATGGACAGTTTGTACCGAACTGACCACTTTCTGGCACGAATCCAACCGCTCTAATCTGACTCCCTCTCCGGTTGGCGATAGGTTTGAACTTCCTCCACTCGATTCTGTTAGGTCGGTCATGGGTTGGGCACAAACCAAACCTAAACTGACTCGTGGACACCCCTTCAAACCCATAAACCCAGTAAACAAACCAATCTCCAACGAACCTATAAACCTATAAATTTTCTTCGAAAACAAACACAAAAAACCCAAAAAAATTAGCTTAAATACAAAATAATAAATCCCAAAGCCCATCTTTTCTCAAACACAAGCAAAATCATCAAATTTCAAAGTCTAGCTAGCCACACCCTGAAATCTCCAAAGACCCACAACGTGCCATACCCAAAATCTCCATACTTTTTTCATGTTCTTCTTTCGTAAAACCCATGGCCAAAAACCCATTTTCCCGATAAACCCAAGCCAAAAACCTATATTCCCTGTAGATCCATGCCGAAAATCATTCTTCCCCATAAACCCATGTCCAAAAATTGATGATGTGAACTTTCTCTATCTCATGGTCTAATCCAATGGTTGAAACTCATGTTTGACGACTCATGGCCACACCCCATCAATTGAACACTATCTTATCATACTTCTCTCTATCTCTCACCCTCTAAATATGATGTAAAAATATATATATATATATATTACATAAAATGTTGGGCTATGTGGAGTTTAGTTGTGTTTGATCCGAATGACGACCTGACCCGACCTGAAATGATGTTGCATGGTTTTTAATGGCAAATTTTTTGAGGCTTAGTCCATGGAGCGGAGGCTTGAGCCGATAAGCCCAAGCTGTAGCACTCACTGTGAATCCTATGCGTAGAATATAGAAATCGTTTTTTTTGTGATTAGGGTAGACACAAAATTTGACAAAACATTTCCCACTTGTTGATGTGGTAAATATGATTTTCAGACCCGGATTGTTCAAACAACTTGAAAAGAGAAAGGTTCAAAGTTTTTAAGGTTGGACCAAGGTTCAACTGAGGTCGAATTGTGACAACGTTATAATTAATATAATAATTATTTAAAAGATAAATAAATTTTTGGCCCGTTTTATAGCCCATTGTGAATCTTGTGTGCAAAATATAGAAACCGTTTTTTGGGTGATAAATATGGTTTTCAACCCGGATCGTTCAAACAACTTGAAAAGAGAATGGTTCAAAGTTTTTAAGGTCGGACCAAGGTTCAACTGAGGTCGAACTGTGATAACGTTATAATTAATATAATAATTATTTAAAAGATAAATAAATATATTAAATTAGTAAAAATGGCAAAATTACCTAAAATAATCCAAATAAATATAAAGAATTATATTTCAAATACATTTCTTATGTCATAACTTTCATAATGCAAATAAAAAATATTAAATTCTAAGCATAATTGACAATCCAATATTTTCTTTTTTATGCCCATTCAACCATTTGTGAATTTAAAAGGAAAAAAAAAATACAAGTGGAGTGGGCGGACATTGGTTTGTGCCAATTAAAAAATGGGTTAAATATAGAAAAGGTTCCCATAATATTTAAGAATTTTTTTACACAAAGCATAAGTGAGTAACAGTAAAGCAAGCCTTTAATTAGAAGTTGAGAGTAAAACAAGGCAGTGGAATAGTGTTGAGCCGGATATTGTTGCATTATTTCGCGGGACAAGATATCGGGTAGCGGGAAAGTTTTATTTGAGAGAAAAAATTGGGGAGCGGGAAAAGTGAATTATTTTCCCAGTTTTTTCTCATCTATTCCATTTTCTCCATATCCTCTCAGTTCCGTGTTTGTCTCCATCCATGATACCGTATCGCAATGTTGAAGTTTATCTCTACTGGCTTGAATTTGGTTTCTCTCACGCAAACAAACAGAAACTGTCCACAAAAAAAAAAAAAAAAAAAAAAAAAAAAAAAAAAAAAAAANAAAAAAAAAAAAAAAAACGTGAGATTTGAAGGAGCCAAAGATGAGAGATTATTGAAGATTGTGATTTGAGGAGCAGCAGAGGAGTTCATTCTCTTTTACTGGGTTTTCTTTGAGGAATTTCAATCTCTCATTCCGGTTGGATTGAGAAATTTCAACAATGGCAGCTTCAAATTCTACAATGGCTTCCTCGTCTACATCTTCAAGTTCCCCAGTGAATGTGATGAATTAACTACTATTGCTTCTCTCTAATATGTCCAATATGATGACAGTGAAGTTGGACAATACAAACTATATTGTTTGGAAACACCAAATTACCATGGTGTTGGAGACTTACTCTTTGTTTGAGATGTTAGAAGAACCTCAGCTTATTCCTGATAAATATCTGAAAGATCTCTCTGGTGCTTACACCACAATCATGAATCCAGACTTCTTGATCTAGAAATCTAAGGAGAAGGCATTGTTGACCTTTATAAGTTCAACATTGACTTCATCTATTCTTGCCCTTATTATTGGTTGTACCTCAGCTATGGAGGTTTGGAAGGTCTTGGAGAATAGATTCTCTTCAATCTCTAGGTCACACATCATGAATCTTAAAGGTGAATTGCACAACATCGAGAAGGGAGCTGATTCTGTAGATCTATATTTGTTGAAAATTAAAGTAGTAAGAGACAAACTTCTAGCAATTGGAGTGATTATAGATGATGAAGAACTCCTCCACATAGCAATTAAGGGCCTTCCTAGAGAATATAATGCTTTCAGATCTACTAAAAGGAATAGGAGTACACAATTGAGCTTTGATGAGCTTTCTACTATGCTCAATGCTGAGGAGGAATCTCTGAATGAAGGTCTAGATGTAAAAGACTCAGTCTTTGCCATGACAACAACTACTTCAAAGCCTAACAACAGTAGTCATAATCAGAATTTTAATAGAGGAAGAGGCCGAAGTAACTACAATAACAGAGGTGGTAAGGGAGGTAGAGGATCAACTCAATATCCTCACTTCAATAAATTTCAGCAAGCTCAACATAATGCTAGTCCAAGGTCAGAGAGACCATCTTGTCAGATTTGTGGAAAACTTGGTCATACAGCCATTGATTGCTACTATAGGATGGACTATGCTTATCAAGGAAAACATCCTCCTACTAAACTTGCAGCAATGGCCATTGCTTCAAATGCTTGCCTGGTTCAAGAACAGCCTTGGCTTGCAGATAGTGCTACAACAGATCATGTCACAGCAAGCCTTAACCACCTCAACTTCCCAAAACCTTACAATGGTCAGGATCACCTCACTGTAGGCAATGGCTAAAATCTCCCTATTACTCACACTGGTAATGCTCTTATTCCTCTTTTTTAGTCAAGTATTTGTCTTAATAATGTCCTTAGATCCCTTCCATTGCATCAAACCTTACCTCAGTTCATAAACTTTGCCATGACAATAATTGTTGGTGCTATTTTGATGAGAATTCTTTTCCATTCAAACTTTGGTCATGGGGAAGGTTCTGTACCAGGGCAAGAGTGAAATGGAGTTTATCCCATCTATCCTCAAAGGGCTTCACTGCATTCTTTGCCTTCTAAGGTTTGTAACAATGTTGCTAGTCATTCTGTTATCAATAAGTCTCTTTGGCACAAGAGACTTGGTCATCCTCATGATCAAGTACTCAAAGTTTTATTTCCTAATGTTAATTCAGCTATGAATAAGTGTAATTCTATTGATAATCCCTGGACACACTGCTTGTTTGGTAAAATGCATAATCAATCTTTTCCAAAATCTCTCTTTACTGCCTCTTCTCCTTTGAACTAGTACATTCAGATTTGTGGGGTCCTGCCTCTGTGAGTTCCATTAACGGTTTTAGGTACTATGTTCTTTTTGTTGACCATTATACCAAATTTACATGACTTTATTTGCTTAAGTCTAAGTCTGAGGTCTTTACTAAGTTTACTCACTTTAAAGCTATGATTGAAAATCAATTTTTTGCCAAAATCAAGATTTTCAAGTCAGATGAGGGTGGTGAATATACCTCAAATGAGTTTAAAACTTATCTAATGCAGCAAGGTATCATTCACCAACTCTCTTGCCCTTACACTCTACAACAAAATGGCATTGTTGAGAGAAAACATAGACACCTTATTGAATCCACTGTCACTCTTCTATCCCAAACATCTCTTCCTTCTTCTTATTGGTCATATGCTGTCCAAACAGCTGTTACCTTAATTAATATACTTCCCACTTCTATTCTGGGCTTTCACTCACCTTGGTTCAAGCTATTTTCCTCACAACTTGATCTTTCACAACTCAAGGTCTTTGGTTGTGCTTGTTATCCAAATCTTAGGCCTTATACAGCTCACAAACTTGAACCTAGGACTATAGAATGCATCTTTCTTGGTTACCCCACTGGTTCTAAAGGTTATCTGCATCTTGATTTCAACACCAACCGTCTCTACACTTCTAGACATGTTCTTTTTCATGAGTCCACATTTCCTTTTTCTACTCTCAATACCTCTTCATCTTCTTCTCCTTCTCCCACTATTCCATTTGATTCTGTTTGGCTTTCAAATCAACTATCTCTTCATTCCCACAATTATCCCTCAATTCTAGGTCCTTTTTCTGAGTCTATTCCATCTCAATCTTGTCCTATTTCCTCAATTCCTTCTTCTACACTTGTGCCACAATCTTCTGCACCTACAATATCAAATGCATCTCTCCCTGACCCTCCATCCAGTCCATCTCAGTCAAATCCCATACTTACTAGTCCATCTCAATCAAATCCTATACCTACCAGCCATCTCAGTACTCCTGTTCCTCATTCTTCTTCTCCATCTACTACCACCCTTGCTCAACCTTCTACCTTGAACCTTCACCCCATGCAGACCAGATCCAAAAGTGGGATCATCAAACCAAATTCCAAATTATGTTACAAGGCAGTTATTGATTACAATTTTACTGAACCATCTATTTATAAGATTGCTTCCAAATTCCCTAAATGGTGTGAGGCAATGTATGCTGAGTTTCAAGCTCTCCAAAGGCAGCAGACTTGGTCATTGGTACCTACACATTCTAATGTGAATTTGGTTGGGTGCAAATGGGTGTATAAACTAAAACTCAACAGTGATGACACTATTTCAAGGTATAAGGCTAAGTTGGTGGCTAAGGGGTTTCATCAGCAAGCTGGTATTGATTACCAAGAAACATTCAGTCCTGTCATCAAACCAGCTATTGTGAGACTTATCTTGGCTATTGCAATGAGCTGTAATTGGTCTCTAAGGCAACTTGATGTGTCAAATGCATTCCTCCATGGTTTTCTTAAAGAGGACGTTTATATGGAGCAACCTCCAGGGTATGTTGATTCCACATATCCATCCTATGTCTGCAGATTGCATAAATCACCACTGACATATCCATTCTTGCTTTGCACATGAATTGGTATACATGTCATCATCCTTGATAGAACAGTCAATAATTGCTCCACGTTTCTTCTGAAGCTATTTAAATGTACCCATCTTAGATATTATCCCTGCACACAATACTTCACCACCACAAAAATGGAGGATCAAAGACTAAGAGGGTTCAGAACAAGTTCCATAGCCTCTAACCCTCCCCTTCACACATATAGACATGCACGTCGCACAACCTTGAACCTTGTGTTTATGGCAATTTACACTTATGCTATTTTAGCCCATCTTCATCACAATGCACACAAACTCATCCAATCCACCACCTTTGTCTCCCTCTTTATCACCCTTTCCTTCTTCGTCTCTGATATTATCCTTGCCATCGTTTGGGCTATGCAGCAATGTTTCCGAGTGGCCATTATTTATCGTAGTGAATTCCCTGAAAACCTTGAAATGGTAATGAAGAAATCGGATTTCCCAGCACTAGACGTGTTCATATGCATAGCAGATCCGTACAAGGAACCACCAATAAGGTTGGTGAGCACGGCCTTATCAGTCATGGCTTATGACTATCCAACAAAGAAGATTTCGGCATATGTATCAGATGATGGTGGTTCACAGCTCACTCTCTTTGCTTGCATGGAAGCTGCAAAGTTTGCAAGCCATTGGTTACCACTTTGTAGGAAGACTAAAATAATAGATAGAAGCCCAGAAGCCTATTTTGCATCAAATCACTCATGGTCATCTGATGCTGAAAAGATTAAGGTAATAGTATTGAGTAAAGCCTTTGGGCCAAAAGGCCCAAAACTTTGTTATAATTTCTTAAGTTTATTTACTGTTTTTTAAAAGGATTCCTAAGTTTTAACCCAAAAAAAAAAAAAAAAAGTTTCCTAAGTTTCAGGCTTTCAATTTTTTATCAACTCTCACATAAAGAAAGCTTCTAAATATTAAGATATTATCTTTGTCTCACTTTTAAATATTATTTCACTAAATAAAAAAAATTTAAAAAAAAAAAAAAAGGAAGCATCATTGCATGTACAAAGCATGTGTGATGAGGTTAATATGAAATATTATTTTCCAATTAAATGTTTAAATTCAACTATGTAACTCTATTGTAAGTATTATCTTACCCAAAGATTTTTAAATTAATCATATGATTGTATTGATCAAATGTTTAAATTAATTATGGAATCTAAAAAACTCAAAGAAGTGTACCTAAGTTTAGCCCAAATCTTTTTGCTACTCTAATATTGGGCTAAATTTTACTAATGCCTCACCTTTTTTTTCCTCTAGCCAAATTCTACTTTTCTTAATGAATTAGATTCATGTTACTTGTGTTTCTCCGAAATAAATAAATTCATGTAACTAAAATTTTTATTATTATATAGAAATGTTGCACTGCTTAATATTTATTGTAGGGTCAGTTTTTGTAGCCCAAGCCCAAAAGATATGGGTTGAAGGCCCAGGGAACCCAGGACAATAAATTTGTAGAGAGTGGGCGAAAGAGCTAGGCTGGTTATGAAGTAAACAATGGTTGGCTAGGTTACTAGCAGTGATGATAACATGAACTAATGCTTGAACAACTCCACGAATGAATGTCCGAAGAGATGTTTTATTAAGTGAATAGTGATTACAACATTCAGAGTTACAGTAAAACTTTTCTCTTCCTTTTTCTCTCTCCCCTCTGTCCTCTATTATCAGGGACCCTTCTTCTTTATATAGCATCCTCTCCTGTCATCTCCATCGTCCACCTGTTCTTCATCTGCATATCTACTCAAGTGCATGTCATGTCATGTGTCTACTTTAGTTCTTTGTGAGTGGCGGTAGCCGAGATTACACTGTTCAGGAGTCTTCTCCACATAAATGCAACCAGAAAAGCTGTTGCAGTGCATTAAATACGGTGGTAGCAGCTTTTCCTTTAGATATTTTTTAGTTCTGATCATCTCCGGATCCACCCAGAATTTATCATTATCATTGGGATTGTTAGGAAGACTACTCGGACCTTCCACACGTTTGTTTGATCAAGGCTATTTGTGGCCGAGGAGTAAGACGTCTTCGAACCAGTGATGACTTCTTCGGACGGTACTCACCCTTTACTTCTGGGCTTCCTACTTTAGATGGGCCGTCCCAACCACCTATTGCTCCTCAGAAATATAATAGTCCTTAACAGGGTGTCCCGGACCCATTAAGTAGCTTTGGGTTTTTTCCCCCCACATTTATTAACAAAAAATGAATTATATCCGTACATAATTTCTAGTGTAATTTTTGAGCAAATTTCCAGGTGAATCATTTGCGCTTCCCAAAGAAATTTCTCTTTTTGTTAGCAATTATATGTAAAATTCGATCCTTTATAAATTGTTTATAATTACCATATAATTTCCAAAGTTTCAAATTAAATTTTTTTTAAAAAAATATTTAAAATTAAGTCATATAGTTTCCTCAATTTCAAATTGAATCTTGGACATTTAAAATGGTATGAATATAAAATTCACAAGCAAACAATAATTTAAATGGATATAATTTTAAAAAGTTTAAGTATTGATTTCAAACTAGAAAAAGTATAAGTTTAAATTTCCAATAGTCTTAAACTTAATGAGAATGAGCTTGGTGAGAGAGTGTAGTTAAGTGTGTGTATGTGTGTTTTTAGCAATTAGTTTGTTTATCAAAAAAAGAAATTTGATACAAACTTTATTTTCTATATCTTAACTTTTCCATCTTCCAATTAAACACAAATATAGGAAATTAAAATCTCTTTTATATCCTCAGTTTTTTATCCACACACCTTTCCATTCCAACTAAATAGCCCCATTTTCTATATAAAAGCCAGGTGCAAATAACATTTGTCTTCCCTTTTAAGGAGAGACATGTAGCGCATATACTAGAGAAACCTGATAGTTTTTCAAAATAAATTGAATCTCAAATTTTAAAAAGAACTCCAAGTACTAATTGCATCTTGTATGATATGCCAAGAATGTAATGACTGCTCGTAATATATTAATTGATTAATTAGCTAAGTTTATTAATTAATCAAATTAACATGCAAAGCGCGTGGTAGCACAAACAAATCACAAATTAACTAAAGTATGCAGTGAAAAATAAATTGACATGGTAATTTGTTTACGAATGGGGAAAACCTATACGGCAAAAACTCACCAGGTAATTTTAAGGTCACCATTCTCGATAATCCACTATTATTAAAACAAGCGATTACAAGTAAAAAAAATCCTAGTATCATGTACCGATCTACAGTTGAACTCTTACTCCAATACCTAATTGGACTTGTTCTGTAGTGACAATCTCTCCTTTTCAATGCACGGCTTCTAGTACATGACTAACCAATTGTGCGGATCCCAATACACGACTTAATCATCAACTTGAGAATGATGTTGGTTGCAAAGTTTTTTAGTTCATCACATGATGAAGATCAAGAAATTCATTAGTCACAAAACCCTACGGTGTACAAACACAGCAGCTTCTTCAAGAAAAAGATGAACTAAGGTAAATTCTATCTCCAGTTACAATTTGCATGAATAAGACTTTGCTCTACACTTGTGCAACTGTGCTACCTTTGACGGCCCTTAAAATAATCCTTATATATGTATAAGTTTTTGAGAAAAGAAAACTTAAACACATACTCACGGATTGGATGCAAAACAGAGCTAAAAATATGTTTTTCATAAACCTCGATAGATAGCCATCTATCGAGGTAGTTGTCGAGCCACAGGTTTCAGCAGCTTTTAAACCTCAATAGATGCTAGCTGTCGAGTTTTAAAATCCAGTACTTCATTATTTGATTCTTGGACAGATTTGCATAACTTTAACACTTGAACTTGAAATTTTAGTTCTTGAAGCATTAAACACATCCTAGATCTACCAAATTACAAGTAAAGTGCATTTTGTCAAAAAATTAGCCAATTACATAAAATAGTAATATATGTTCTTAACATTGAATCATCGATGTCCTAACATTATACATTTTTTTTTTTTAATAAGGAAATTTGCACCATATGTTAAAACCAAACAGAAGAAATTAAAATTAAAATAAAAAAGAAAGTACTGCTGCTATTTGTTTGTCCCTGACAACATGTCAATTGGCCGGCAGAAAAAAGGACCAACAAGACATACAAAATAACAATAACAAAAAGGAGTCATTCATGATTCATCTACCCCTTCTCTTCATTAATACTTCACCTACCCATTCTTTCAAACTTCCGTTTCTCCTTTCAAACTTGTCCCATCCAAAAGTTAAATTCATTCTTCTCTTTAGTTTTACTTTTAACTTTAAAAGTCTCTTACATCACACTCTCTTTTTTTTTTTTTTTTTTTTTTTTTTTTTAGTTTATTTACTGTTTTTTAAAAGGATTCCTAAGTTTTAACCCAAAAAAAAAAAAAAAAAAAGTTTCCTAAGTTTCAGGCTTTCAATTTTTTATCAACTCTCACATAAAGAAAGCTTCTAAATATTAAGATATTATCTTTGTCTCACTTTTAAATATTATTTCACTGAATAAAATAATTTATTAAAAAAAAAAAAAAAGGAAGCATCATTGCATGTACAAAGCATGTGTGATGAGGTTAATATGAAATATTATTTTCCAATTAAATGTTTAAATTCAACTATGTAACTCTATTGTAAGTATTATCTTACCCAAATATTTTTAAATTAATCATATGATTGTATTGATCAAATGTTTAAATTAATTATGGAATCTAAAAAACTCAAAGAAGTGTACCTAAGTTTAGCCCAAATCTTTTTGCTACTCTAATATTGGGCTAAATTTTGCTAATGCCTCACCTTTTTTTTCCTCTAGCCAAATTCTACTTTTCTTAATGAATTAGATTCATGTTACTTGTGTTTCTCTGAAATAAATAAATTCATGTAACTAAAATTTTTATTATTATATAGAAATGTTGCACTGCTTAATATTTATTGTAGGGTCAGTTTTTGTAGCCCAAGCCCAAAAGATATGGGTTGAAGGCCCAGGGAACCCAGGACAATAAATTTGTAGAGAGTGGGCGAAAGAGCTAGGCTGGTTATGAAGTAAACAATGGTTGGCTGGGTTACTAGCAGTGATGATAACATGAACTAATGCTTGAACAACTCCATGAATGAATGTCCGAAGAGATGTTTTATTAAGTGAATAGTGATTACAATATTCAGAGTTACAGTAAAACTTTTCTCTTCCTTTTTCTCTCTCCCCTCTGTCCTCTATTATCAGGGACCCTTCTTCTTTATATAGCATCCTCTCCTGTCATCTCCATCGTCCACCTGTTCTTCATCTGCATATCTACTCAAGTGCATGTCATGTCATGTGTCTACTTTAGTTCTTTGTGAGTGGCGGTAGCCGAGGTTACACTGTTCAGGAGTCTTCTCCACATTAATGCGGCCAGAAAAGCTGTTGCAGTGCATTAAATACGGTGGTAGCATCTTTTCCTTTAGATATTTTTTAGTTCTGATCATCTCCGGATCCACCCAGAATTTATCATTATCATTGGGATTGTTAGGAAGACTACTCGGACCTTCCACACGTTTGTTTGATCAAGGCTATTTGTGGCCGAGGAGTAAGTCGTCTTCGGACCAGTGATGACTTCTTCGGACGGTACTCACCCTTTACTTCTGGGCTTCCTGCTTTAGATGGGCCGTCCCAACCACCTATTGCTCCTCAGAAATATAATAGTTCTTAACAGGGTGTCCCGGACCCATTAAGTAGTTTTGGGTTTTTTCCCCCCACATTTATTAACAAAAAATGAATTATATCCGTACATAATTTCTAGTGTAATTTTTGAGCAAATTTCCAGGTGAATCATTTGCGCTTCCCAAAGAAATTTCTCTTTTTGTTAGCAATTATATGTAAAATTCGATCCTTTATAAATTGTTTATAATTACCATATAATTTCCAAAGTTTCAAATTAAATTTTTTTTAAAAAAATATTTAAAATTAAGTCATATAGTTTCCTCAATTTCAAATTGAATCTTGGACATTTAAAATGGTATGAATATAAAATTCACAAGCAAACAATAATTTAAATGGATATAATTTTAAAAAGTTTAAGTATTGATTTCAAACTAGAAAAAGTATAAGTTTAAATTTACAATAGTCTTAAACTTAATGAGAATGAGCATGGTGAGAGAGTGTAGTTAAGTGTGTGTATGTGTGTTTTTAGCAATTAGTTTGTTTATCAAAAAAAGAAATTTGATACAAACTTTATTTTCTATATCTTAACTTTTCCATCTTCCAATTAAACACAAATATAGGAAATTAAAATCTCTTTTATATCCTCAGTTTTTTATCCACACACCTTTCCATTCCAACTAAATAGCCCCATTTTCTATATAAAAGCCAGGTGCAAATAACATTTGTCTTCCCTTTTAAGGAGAGACATGTAGTGCATATACTAGAGAAACCTGATAGTTTTTCAAAATAAATTGAATCTCAAATTTTAAAAAGAACTCCAAGTACTAATTGCATCTTGTATGATATGCCAAGAATGTAATGACCGCTCGTAATATATTAATTGATTAATTAGCTAAGTTTATTAATTAATTAAATTAACATGCAAAGCGCGTGATAGCACAAACAAATCACCAATTAACTAAAGTATGCAGTGAAAAATAAATTGACATGGTAATTTGTTTACGAATGGGGAAAACCTATACGGCAAAAACCCCACCAGGTAATTTTAAGGTCACCACTCTCGATAATCCACTATTATTAAAACAAGAGATTACAAGTAAAAGAATCCTAGTATCTTGTACCGATCTACAGTTGAACTCTTACTCCAATACCTAATTGGACTTGTTCTGTAGTGACAATCTCTCATTTTCAATGCACGGCTCCTAGTACATGACTAACCAATTGTGCGGATCCCAATACACGACTTAATCACCAACTTGAGAATGATGTTGGTTGTAAAGTTTTTTAGTTCATCACATGATGAAGATCAAGAAACTCATTAGTCACAAAACCTTACGGTGTACAAACACAGCAGCTTCTTCAAGAAAAAGATGAACTAAGGTAAATTCTATCTCCAGTTACAATTTGCATGAATAAGACTTTGCTCTACACTTGTGCAACTGTGCTACCTTTGACGGCTCTTAAAATAATCCTTATATATGTATAGGTTTTTGAAAAAAGAAAACCTAAACACATACTCACGGATTGGATGCAAAACAGAGCTAAAAATATGTTTTTCATAAACCTCGATAGATAGCCATCTATCGAGGTAGTTGTCGAGCCACAGGCTTCAGCAGCTTTTAAACCTCAATAGATGCTAGCTGTCGAGTTTTAAAATCCAGTACTTCATTACTTGATTCTTGGACAGATTTGCATAACTTTAACACTTGAACTTGAAACTTTAGTTCTTAAAGCATTAAACACATCATAAATCTACCAAATTACAAGTAAAGTGCATTTTGTCAAAAAATTAGCCAATTACATAAAATAGTAATATATGTTCTTAACATTGAATCATCGATGTCCTAACATTATACATTTTTTTTTTTAATAAGGAAATTTGCACCATATGTTAAAACCAAACAGAAGAAATTAAAATAAAAATAAAAAAGAAAGTACTGCTGCTATTTGTTTGTCCCTGACAACATGTCAATTGGCCGGCAGAAAAAAGGACCAACAAGACATACAAAATAACAATAACAAAAAGGAGTCATTCATGATTCATCTACCCCTTCTCTTCATTAATACTTCACCTACCCATTCTTCCAAACTTCCGTTTCTCCTTTCAAACTTGTCCCATCCAAAAGTTAAATTCATTCTTCTCTTTAGTTTTACTTTTAACTTTAAAGTCTCTTACATCACACTCTCACTCTCTTGGTCTCAAAGTATATTTGCAGCAAAATAAAATATTTTAGTAAGTTGACACTGCCAATTTTTACTGTTGAACCGGCCGGTTCCTAATTATTCCCAGTTTTTAGTTCTGGTTTTTATTCATAATCGGACAGGATTAGTGGCCCGTTTTCTGTTGAACCAATCAGACCAGGTGATCCAATCCGGTGTTTAAAACCATGGTCAACATGATTTTACTAGACTTGTTTTAGTAGATTAGTTTAATTCACAATTTTCCTTTTTCAATATATATATATATATATATATTATTTAAGTGTTTAAGTAATAAAAATCGTAGATAAAATTTAAAAAAAAGAACATGTTTGTTAATAGTGTTTAGTAAAGAGTATTTGAGTCATATAAGTGTTTTTAACATTGCATTTTAATTACACATCATAGGTGTTTTTCAATTTTTTAGTAATTGTTTTGAGCAGCAAAATAGCATTATTGTAATTATTTTGAAAATTGTAGGACCTACATAATTTTGACAATATATAAAACAATTTTTTTTAGAAACAAACCAACTATTGAACACACACACATGCACTTAATTGTGTGTGTTTACATTTTTGAAAAAAAATGTTATAGATATATGGCACTAAACACTTTTTTTTTTTTTATGGGTATTATGAATACTCAAAATACATTTTTTTTTTCACTACAGTTTTTAGATCATAATTTTCACATTAGTTTGAAAACTAATACCTAAACACCGCTACCAGATGGACCATCCTTCGGCAACAATTTTTTCACAATCATGAGTTTTAAGAAAGAGAAAATAAAGCAATATTAGTAATGGATTTTGATGGGGACTAACTTAGAAAGATATTTGTCCATGATGATCGTCCACAGTCATTGCGTCTACAATCTGACCATGTCCAGAGAAACCTTAAGAGAAGGATAACAAAAACATTGTATTCAAGAAACAATACAAGTCCCTTTGGAATAGGTTTAGGTAGGTCATCCACAGTGCAAACATAAGGACGACCAAACAACACTTGGTGAAATCTACAAAAGGACTTTTCATAAACTTCCTATGATCATACCATGATGTATTGCTTTTACTACGTGGAAGAAACTCCTTAGACTTCGCTTCATATACCCCATTTTCTCTGTTAACTGCCCATATCATCCATGATGATAGTGGATCCAAACAATTAGATCCACGACTAACTTTCTATAAAAGGAATAAATCTTATTCACCCAAGGTAAGTTCTAACTATTCACTATTTTTCATCCTTGTGTCCTAGAAAGAAAACTGACTTAACAGTCAAAGGGTCCTTGGCCGGGTCACACTAGTCACTTTTGATAGTTTTTTGTTTCTTTTCAGGATCCATAACCATCACCATAGTCCGAAGCATTCTAGCCTACTATTTTTCAAGTATCATCATATTCAAAAGAGAATCAATAACTACTTTAACAGCAAATTTATTCTGAAATTTGTTATGAATAATATTGTGTTTGGAGCGCTCTCTCTCTCTCTCTCTTGAGGGATGGAACCCCTTAACCTATATACGAATATTTCTCCTCTCAATCTTTATATATATATATATATATATATAATTTGATAGTTACACTAGGAGGGAAAATTTTAACATTTCACGTATTTGTTGAAAATACTATAAAGTGCCAGTTGACGCATATTTCTCTCTTTCTAATCATTGCATAAAGATATATTAAGTTATTAAACACCAAAGACAAGTGAAATTCAAATAAAACTTACAATAGTGGCAGGATACATCACAACTAGGATACGTACATGACATTTTGTCATTCGATTAAATGATTGCATAAATTGCAATAAGAATTAAGTATTATTTATACCTAGTGCACAAAACTCACTTTTGAAAAGGTTGGACAAATTATAGTAGGAAACTTTATTTGCAAATGTTTGAAAAGCCTAATTATTTTTGGCGACCTATCATTTTTGGAGGAAGGAACTTGTCATTGCACAAATGCTCGACCTCTAGTAAATCAATCTTTCTAACTATGATTATTCTTTTTTCACTCTTTCAATTCTAATTTTTCCACTATTAAGTGGGAAATTCTAAAACATAGCCTCTACCTTATTCATATAAAGAGAGAATATGTCATTTGAACTATTAATTCCCTTTTAAAATTATTTTCATAGAGAAGATTTATTCATAGATCTTTAATTTTTTAAATTAATGGGATTACCTCATTGAAAAAGTTTTATAAAACTATGACAGGCATTGGCATTGAGTGTGCCAAATGCTAAATTTTTAGAATTCAGCACACCAAAAACAAAAAACCATACCTCATGAGATGTGTCAAATTCCAAATTTGTTACAGTACAATTCTAATAATAGCATTGTACGGCAGATGTTGTATTCATTTTTAGTGTATTTTTTTAATAAACTTTCTCTCTCTACTCTATTAAAAATATATTTAAAAATAATAAAGAAAAAGTATTTAAATAACGCAGTAAAATAATAGAATATGTGATGTACGTTGTTTTGTAAAGTGGTGTTAAAATAAAAAAATAAAAAAAAACTTTTTGATGTGTCAAAATATCATTTTTTTACATTGCCTAATACTATTGTTCCCATAAACTTAATTACATTCTTGTTCTTAACAATGTTACAGATAATGTATGAAAGCATGAAAGTCAGGGTAGAGAATGTTCTTAAGCGTGGGAAAGTTAGCGAAGAGTATATCATTAACGAGCAAGAGCACAAAGCTTTTAGCAAATGGACGAGTTGAATTTACACGCCAAGATCATTCGACTGTCATTCAGGTTTATTTTATGAGTAATGCTATAGAGACATAAAAATGCACAACTTTGTGTTATAACTCGCCACATGGCCAGTTGTGGGTGGTAGATATGTAATGCTGGGCCATATGGGAACAAACTTCCACCACTCACAACTCCCACGTGACAAGTTGTGGCACAAAGTTTTGCATTTTTATGTGTCCCTATCATTACTCTTATTTTATCAAAGGGTTAACTATTTGTGTTGAAAAAGAATATTCATTCTTAACAATGCTTTTTTATATTTTTTTTTTTATTTTTTATAACTCTTTGACAATGTTAGGGATGCAAATTTTTTAATAATCTTTTTAAAACTTGCTAAGATGACAAATTGTAATTAGAATAATATCAT
Organism: Quercus suber; assembly: GCF_002906115.3. Lineage (NCBI taxonomy): Eukaryota > Viridiplantae > Streptophyta > Magnoliopsida > Fagales > Fagaceae > Quercus > Quercus suber. The sequence continues at coordinate 335,214 of NW_027069890.1, forward strand.
TTTCAAATAAACTTATCACTAACACCACCTATATTATACATCTCTCACAAGAAGTTAGATCAATAGTTGTGAAAAAAAATTTGTATTCCTAGACCTTTTTCTTCATTTTAAAGAAATTAATCAAAGGGTGCTAAAAAAGTAGTAAAACAATTTAGTTTTGGGCATCTAATTCCTATGGTAAAATGGTTATTCCTTTTATCGTTAGGTACTTAAAACTTTAATGGCCATCTAATCTATTGGCTTGTACCATGATCAGGTCTTATTAGAGAGTAGCAAAAACAAAGATATCACGGATCATTTGATGCCAAATCTCATCTATCACTCTAGAGAAAAGAGCAAAACTTCCTTCCACCATTTCAAGGCAGGTGCCCTTAATGTCCTCGTAAGCCTTCTTATATTTGAGCCAAAATGCACTATGTTACACATGCTACTACTTCTTTTATGGTTATTTTTTTTTTGCTGTCTTTTAAAGCTTCGAGTCTCGGCTGCCATGACCAATGCACCTATAATCCTAACCTTGGATTGTGATATGTACTCCAATGATCCATAAACACCTCTTTGTGCATTGTGTTATCTATTAGATCCTAAACTTCAGTCCAAAATAGGATATGTTCACTTTCTTTAAATGTTTCATGGGACCAACAAGAATGACACTTATAGTGGTGAATACAAACGAAGTTTTCAAATTAATCCAATGGGTATGGACGGACTAGTGGGCCCAAGTCATGTTCGAACCGGTTGCTATTTCAATAGGCAGGTTGTCTTTGGAGGTCCATCAACTTTTATTTCACCAGAAATCACAGAAATTGGCCCATAACATGTAGTGGACAAGCCCATCCAATCCCAACAAATTATGGATTTGGCACACAAAGTTGCAGAATGCAATTATGAGAACAATACAAAATGGGGATTTGAGGTAAGCCTATTAGTTTGTTTCTATACCCCTAGCACATCAAAGTGAGTATTGATTCTAAAAATAAAAAACCAAAGTTAGTAATGAATCTGTTATGCAATTTAGTGTGCATTTCAATTACTTTTTTCCTTATTTTTTGTTAGCTTATTCATTTGCTTATGTTCAATTTATAAAATCATTACTTTTCCTAAGTATAACTATATTTTTGTATCCTATGGAAGTATTTAAGTGGTGGGCTCATTAGTCCGGGATGTGACATACATGCGGAAGTCTTAAGTTCAATCCACCACATTAAACAGTCTATTGGATATCTAAAGTGTCATGGGTAGGGATTGGAATAGAGTGGCTAAAGGCTAAGATAATACTTTCTTATATTAAAAAAAAATATATAAATGTATACTTTTTTCCAACTTTCAAGAAATAAACAAATAAAGTTTTCAACAAAAAATTAATCCTATTCAAGTATCATGTAATAAAATAATAATAAAAAACCTTAGGATTGAATTCTTATTTTCATCTAGAAAAAGTTGAATGTCTTACATGGATTAAATTCTTAATTAAGCAAGCCTAAAAAGTCACTGTATGGTTTATATTTGTGGCCCAAACCCCAGAGGTATGGAATATGAGCCCAACAAGCCCAATACAATGAATTTGTAGAGAGTGGATGAAAGAACTGGGCTGATAGTGAACTAAATAATGTCTAACAAGGGTACAACCGGAAAATAATTGCAAGAACAAACTTGAAACTTGAATGAATTGTTGTTCGAGGAGACAAATTTCCGTTTATATAGTTCTTAGAGCTACAGTAAACCTTACTTCTCTCTTCCTCTCTCTCCTTTTCGATCCCCCTCTCATGAGAGGTCCATTACATTTATATAGTTTTCTTTTTGTCTATCTTCATCATACACTTGTTCTTCATCTAAGCATCCACTTGAGTATCTGAGGCTGCACTGTTCATGGTCTTCTCCACATAAATGCTGCCAGAAAAGTTGCTGTAATACATTTAATGCGGTGGTAACAGTTTTTTCCTTAGATATTTCTTTGTTCTTATCATCTTTATACGTATACGAGATTCATTCTTATCGTTGGAATTGCTTGGAAGATTGCCCAAACCTCCCAAGTATCTGCTTGACCAGTATTCTTCATATCCGAGAAGAATATACTCCTCGGACTATATTCTTTCATCACTTCCTTGCATGGTTCTCCAGCCCGGGGCCTTTTCCAATCATTTGCTCCTCCTCGAACGTACTCATATATTCAAATAGGGTCCAAGGCCTAATATATAAATTTGGGCTTTTATCCCCACAGTCACATTCTAGCAATGTATTTAACTAATTATAACTTCCTTAAAAAAAAAAAAAAAAATCTAATTATTCTTAAAATCTTTTATTTTTTTATATTATATATATATATATACATATAATAAATATTTAAAATTTATCTTCTTGAAATTTAATTAGTTCAAAAAGGCTTAAAAATTTGGTAAGTTAGTCTGTTACTTGTGACTCTAGCTTAAATGAAAACTTTTTAACCTGAAACATTTTTTAAAATTGTTTTCTATTTTTTTTTTTTTTTGGTATTTTAAGCGCTAGAGAACTTTAGAAAAAAAAAAAATCTTTTTTTTAATTCAACAAAAAATTTAAGAGAGAGAGAGAGACACTATTCTTTAAGAAAATTGATTTTTTTTTTATTTCTATTTAAATTAGTTTTTTGCCTTAGAGCACTCACATCATTGGGAGTATAATAGAAATGTAGGGTTAGGATTTGTGGTCCAAGTCCAAAACAATAAATTTGTAGAGTATGGGTGAAAGAGCTAGGTTAAGTATTGGATTGACAACAACGAGTCACAACTTTCAAACACAAGCCAACATAAATTTACGCGTAAAGCCTGAAAATTCGAAAAGCTATATTATTGTTTATCTGATGAACAAAGGTTTTAAGGTTACAGTCAAGTTCTCTCTTTCTTTTTTATTCTTTTCTTTCACTCTCCCTTTACGTTAGGAGCTTCTTTCCTTTATATAACCTCCCTTCTCTTCATCTCCATCGTCCACTTGTACTTTATTTGTGAATCTACTTGAGTATGTGTCACGTCAAGCACCTTCTTCAGCTCTGTGTGAGTGGCGGTAGGTGAGGATACACTGTTCAGGGTCTTCTCCACATAAATGCGGCCAGAAAAGTTGCTGTAGAACATTAAATACGGTGATAGCAGCTTTCCCCTTAGATATTTCTTCATCCTTATTGTCTCCCAGTGCACTCAGAGCTTATCTTGATCAGGAGGAGTCCTCGGAAGATCATTTTGACTTCTTATACGTTCAATTGATCTATACTATTCTCGTCAGAGGACTATAACCTCTTTGGACAGAAGATGACCTCTTCGGATTGTAATCATTCTTCCCTCTGAGGGTCCCACTTCCAGATGGGCCTTGCCCTTACCATCTCCTTCTTCTCAGTCGCACAATAGCTCTCATATGGGCTCTCGGCCCATTATGTTGGATTGGGCCATTTTCCCCCCACAAGAAAAATGTGTAAAATTTATACATTGTTGCCTAAAAATGACCCACATTAGTGATTTATAATGTGTAAATTTAGAAGTTTGTTATAGTAATTATGCAAATTTACAGTAACGCTATTCATTTTGCATTTAGTTTTTTATTCTTTCTTTACATATCCCGAGAATGAAAAAAGAAAATGGATTGTAGTTGTGTGTGAAAAAGTATAAACAATTAAAAAAATCAAGAAAAATTGATATTTTAATAAAATGTAGTGTAAAATAAATAATTTAATATGGATTTTTTTTGAAAAATGAGTATGTAAAAAAGAAAATGTAAATTCTTATCCTAAAATAGATTTAAAAAAAAATTGTATGAGCATATACGAATGCTATTATGTGTATCTATGTGTGTGCATTCACGTTTTCAAAGCACAAAAAAGTTCTTTTTTTATTCATCATTTCTTTCTGAATTGTGTAAAATCATTGACAAGAATTAAAATATCAATAACCTAGCAATTTATTTATAAAGTGATTAGAACTTGTATTTACTCTTCTCGTTTCTATATTTCTATTATTATTATGCATTTTCAATAATAAATTCTTACAAAATAAGACTATGAAATAAAAATGAATATGGTTTTTGTCTTAAAAAAAACTACTTGATTTTATAAATTGTAAGGAGAATAACTAAAAACAAAGTTAGAATCAATTATAAATTATTCTAAGAATTTAAAATAACATTAAATTCAATTTTGATAAATTGATAGATTTAAAATGTATGAAGAAACAAATATTAATTTTGTGTATTTTCTTTTATTAACATTTGTTAATATTGAATAAATACTAGTTTTATTTTTCACTGTATATTTTGTTTTCGATTTTAGCATAATTTTCATTCTTGAATTCTAAATTTCTTTAGTTCATACGTTGGCCCCCCTAAACTAAATTTCTAATTCTGCTCTTGGGACCATGTGAAAGTAATAGTGCTACAACCACAACTTGCCACCTTAGCAAGTTGTAAAGAGGAAAAAAAAAGTGTTCCCTCCATGTTGGTATTTTTCAATTAGGGAATTGACTCAATTGATATGGGTTGTAGTTATCGGAGCCATGGTTCGTCTTGTACGTGTTTCTCTTCCTTGGAGCCTATGGACATGATCTCCTTGAATTTATAGTAGAGGGTTCTACAGTTCAAAGGTGGTGGAATGATCAAAGAATGCGGATGATAAGAGTACTCTTATGCAACCTGTTTGCATTCCTAGAGTACTTTCTCAAGTGTCATTTCCACATACGGTTTTAGTTTGACCAACAAATTTGTTGATGATGAACAAAGCAAAAGATATGACCAAGGTGTTTTTGACTTCGGAGTCCCATCACCCATGTTTGTGCCAATAACAATGGCAGCAATAATCAACTTAGGCTCATTTTTTATGGGGCTCACGCAAGTTTTAAAAGGAAGCAATTCGGAGGGATTATTTGTGCAGATGTTTATCGCAGGTTTTGTAGTGGTGAATTCCATGCCAATCAATGAAGCTATGGTCTTAAGGAGAGATAAAGGAAGAATGCCACTCAAGATTACTACAATTTCTACATGTTTGGCATTGGCTCTCTATGTTCTAGCTTCACAGCTTCTCTTCCTCTAAGGAATTGGGTTTGTATTCTTGCTGTTAAATTAGTGGAAAACTTCATTACTTGTATGAAATTTCAAGTATGGAACTTGGTGGCCTTCGTTTGGGGCTACTGTAGAGACAAATAAAGAAGAATAATAAAAGTAATAATTTAGAATATATATAGTGTAGGGTCACAATTTAGGGCCCAAGCTCCAAAGAAGAATTTGATAATAGCCCAATGAGCCCAATACAATAAATTTGTAGAGAATGAGTTAAAGAGTTAGGCTTTAATGAAGCTAATAACAGCTAGTATAGATTTAGAAGATGATCAAGTAAGAACAAGACTTATCGGATTGAATAAATTCATTGTCCGAGGAGATAATTCAGAGTATAAATCAATATCACTGTTTATAAATACAACTTTGATTACTACAGTGTTTTTTTTTTTTCCTGCCCTCTCTCATGGTAGGTCTTTCACATTATATAGTTCCTTGCAGACCATCTTGATCCTACATTTATTAATTATTTAAGCCTTCACTTGAGTGCATGTCTCATCAAACATCTTCTTTGGCTTTCTATGAGTTATGGTGACTAAGACTGCACTGTTCAGGAGTCTTCTCCACATAAATGCGGTCAGAAAAGTTGCTACAGTGCATTTAATGCAGTAGTAGCAGCTTTTTCTTTAGATATTTTTGAGTTCCTATCGCTTTTATACGTGCCTGAGGCTCATCCTTATCGTTGAAACTTCCTAAAAGGTCACCTAGATTACCCAAATACAAATTTGATCAATATTCATCGTATTCGAGAAGGAGTTCTTCCTCGAACTATATTCCTCCATTCTTTCCTTATGTGATTCTTAACTTTGGGGCATCTCCCAATCATTTGCTCCTTCTCAGACATGCCCATGTCCTTAGATAAGGCCCAAGGCCTAATATACAAATTTGGGCTCTTAATCCCACAATAGCCCCTCAAAATTTCAGTTTTTCCCTCGCATCCAAGGAGAAAAAGTGGAGTTTTGATTTGCCTCAAAATTAAGGGCTAGGATTATCAAAATCTCTGAATTTACACGTGTGGGAGTATAGTTTTGTGCGCTTCATAATTGCTACTGATGTTTCAAAATCGGTGAAGCACCATTAATTGCTCCAAGCGGCGTTATGTTCCTTGCATCCAATCGTAAGGTATTAATCCGACGGTTGATATTTTTCCTCAGGGTTTGGGCGGGATAACTCCCACTCATTCTTTACACTCTATATAAAGCCTTGAAGGAAATCATTTTTCCTTTACTTTACAAACTCTCAAGCTCTCCAGCGATCTCAAGCATTCAAATTCACAAGATCTGTTAAATCATTAAGCTTACCATTCATGTTTCCCTAGAAATCTTTGAGAGTTTTTCTAAAGGTTTCGAGGATCATCACTCACCTTAGTTCACATAAGTTTCGATTTCTCCGAACCTTTCTTTTTCTCCTCGGTTAATCTCCTCGGCCATCAAATTCTTATTTCCCCAGTTGTCATTGTCAATATTTTCTCCTTTAATTTGTCTGAAATGGGTAGATTTATGCATTTAGTGGACAGCCCTACCAAGATAGAGATCTTTAAGAAAGAATACCACATACTGCAGGAAGTTGCCCTGCGGTATTGTTCCCTAGAAGAAATAGTAACCAACCGAGAAGTAGGAGAAGTCATAATCCCTATGATAGCTTTCATAGAAGGGGGAATGACTCTCTCCATGGGTAGTATTACAAGAGACTATCTCCGCAACCATAGGATATGCCCTCACCAATGCGCACCTAACCTTTTTAGGATCCTAGGGAGTATTGATGCTTTAAACAAGCATCTGGGCTTGAGGCTCACCTAGCACAACGTGGTCCACATGTACGAGTATCACAAACAAAAAGGGGCGGAATTTTACCTCAAATCCCGATCTGATATTGTCAGACTCATCTCCTGTCTTCCCAAATCTAATAAGAGGATGAAAGATGACTATCTGATTGCTTCGGGGGCGTGGCATGATGGTTTTCATTGCCCAACTGAAGAGGGAGAGCCAGGTGCGACATCCTAGATTTAGGTGTCCTAACAATAGATTTAGGCTCTTTAGTCTCAGCCTTGTTTTACTTCTTTTTGTCTTGTTTTTTTCGTAACAATGGATTTTAACTTTTTGACCGTGCTTTGTTCTTCTTTGGTGTTAACAGATAGAAGGCACATAGCTCCTCGGCTCAGCTTGACTAACGTTGCAGCCCTCAACTAATTGCTGAGATCCAAAATCTTCATAAGTGAAGACGGGTAGTTTCGTGCCGTCCATCTGATTTTAGACTTCCAGCCCATTTCAGAGATATTCCAAGAGGTTAGCAACGCCATAAGAGCGGGTGACCAACGTATAGCCCGAATTGACGTGTCTCGGCCCAATTTTTTAGCTCCGTACGATCTTCCACCAGTAGCATACCCCTTTCCACAAAGTGGTCCTCTGATCATCCCATCAATTCAACAAGTTACCCTTGAAGTAGCAGCAACCAGAGAAGGGTTGCTTCATCTAATTCCTCACTAGAGGAACAAATTGACAAGTTTTGTTTTGAAGAGGAGGTGCCTCGAAAGGTGCAAGTGATTCCCCTCTCAGACGCCGAGGAAGAACCTGACAGGTAATCAAGCGTCCACGCACCAGTTCTAGTAACTGCTCTTTAGGACGATACCTCAGAGGAAGAAGAAGAAGATGGGATGGCTCTGAACAAAGGGAGCAAAACTTTAAAGGAACTTATGGCCATGAGAAATCAAGTGTCCACTTCAAAAGAGGCCAATAAGTCCCAAGTCCTAGCTAACCTTCCTCCTCCTCCTTCTCAAGTTCCTAAAGACCTCAGACTGAAGCCATTTCCCTAGATGAAAAAGAAAAGCCCAATTAGGCTTTGGAGGAAGGCGAGGTGGGCCCCCAAAAGGGGAGAAAACAACAAAAAGTGGCCAAGGACAACCAGGACAGGAGATCCCCATCCGTTGAAAGCCGGGATGAATCTCTTGGGGCTGATATGCCCCGACCACCGTGCACTTGGTCCCCTAGGCTAAAGGTTGATGGTGCTCCCATCCTTTGGGATGCCACGATCCGAAGCGTCCAAGGGGGGCATTCAGGTCACCTTGCTAAAGCCCTAGAGCAGCCACTTCTTTTGCTAAAAGATATGAATGCTTACAGGTGTTTCAAGTAGCCTGTGGTTTAGTCTACCTTTCCAATTGAATACTTATTCAATTTTATTCATTCTTTCTCTTTGTCTTATATAGAATTCTTATGTTCTTGTTACGCAGATTACCCAATAGGTTTTCGTGGCCGAGGAAGGGGTTAAGGATGCCTGCAACGAGACTAGGGCAGAGGCCCAATCTCGGTCCGAGGTTGAGAAAGTGTTGGGGAATCTTAGGCAAGATCAAGCTCGGCTGTCTGAAAAATTGAAAAAGGCGATTAAGGCCAAGGACAGTGCTGATGCAAGACTTAAGACTGTAGAGAAGCAGGCCAAGGATCAATGCCAAAAGTTGCATGTGACTGAAATTAACTTAGCCACAAAAAGGCAACTGGTAAAAGAACTTCAGGCTGAACTTTAGAAGGCCAAGGAGGCAGCTTAGTTAGCTAAGGAAGCGGCGGAGGCGAAGAAGTCAGCATCTTATTTGCTTGCGTGGAAGAAATGCAGATAAGGTTGGCCGAGGAACTTTTAGGGGTTTGCCAGGAATACTACAACGTATCATAGGGCAAGGCCCTTGACACTGTAGGAGTCCCAGCAGACTCCGTTTTGAGGCAACCTGGGAGCATATACTATCATCCAAAAATTCACGAGCTCCTAGGTTCTAATCCTTCTCCTCTTGAGCATCTTCCAGAGGTATTAGAGCAGCCCCTTACAAGCCAAACTGCTCTTACTCTTGCTGAGGCTTCAAAGGGATCCGGCTAGGCAGAGGACCAGGGCAAGGAAGCTGAGGGAGCTCAAGATAAGGAGAAAGTCCAGGAGAAAGGAGCTACTTCCAAGGAAAAAACAAAAGAGGCTAAAGGTAACCAAGTTGATCCTAAAGCCAAGGATGTTGCTTCTTCTCAACCGAGCCAAGCCATCGATCCTCCAGCCTCCAAGGCCAAGATTTAGTTATTAATACTTTTTTTAATTTTTTTTTTGAACTGTTGTCATTGAGTATGATGTATTTTCTCTCTTTTTGATTAATGAATGTACTTCTCTTTCTGTCTCTCGCGTCTTTATTTCATATACTTTTAGACTTTTTGTTGTTGCAAATAATTTTGAACTATTGTCACTTTAGTTTCAATAAGAACCATCCAACAATATTACTCCGTTGATAATACAAGTAATTTAGCTCAGTGCCAATGAAGGCTGATTCTAATAAAAATAAGCAGTGAACCTAGTAAAGACTAAAAGAAGGAAATACCTTTTACATTTATCAATACTTGAATAAATAATCAAGGATTTTACCTTATTCAGATTTATCAAACTGAGGATTCAGTCATAGACTTAAACATTTATAGAGTTGTCATTGAGTGTTTAATTTCACCCAAGTATGTGGTCTGAGGAACCTAACATGACTTAGGAGTTGTTTAACACTTATAGAAGTTGTCATTGAGTGTTAACCTACTCATATCATCCGGTCCGAGGACTTCAGGCATGATTGAGTTTAAGTTTAAACATTTATTATAATACCCAAATTTTTGTTTTTATGATTATCACAGTACCTAATCATTTTAATATAGAGTTGTTGTACTATATGTGTGTGCACAATAAGATGGGTGTAGACAATTTTGTGGAGCTACAAATAGCTAAGGAAATTAAAGTTTTAGTACATACAATTTGGTGCGGCAATTAAAATAGTAAATAAATAAATAAAAGATGAAAATTTTTTATGGGCTTCTTAGAGACTAAAGATATAAACTTAAGTGGATTTTAAACTCCAGCCCACTAGCCCACCAAGCCCACATCTCTGATGTGTTAAAATATAAGTTGAAGGAAAAAATAAATTAGGGTTTTCATAGGAAGGGTTTTTTTCAAGGAGGCTAAGAGGTGTTTTTTTTTTCCCTTAGAGTTAGAACACATACAATTGAAGAGGCAATCAGATTGTTCAAAGTATAATTTCTCTCCATTAGAAACAAAGAATTAAAAAGTTAGAATCTTATCATGGAATTTCAAATCTTAATTATGAATATGGCTTTAACGTTTGGGGTTATATATGTAAGGTAGATTTATCGTTTTTCTTGGGTTATATATATATATATATATATTAGAGGATGGCTTTAAAGACCTCAATAAGGTTAATCCAAAAGCTACTGAATCTTTAGAGATAGTTGCATTTTGGAAATAAAAGAAGATGGCTTGAATGTTAGGATGGCTTTAAGCCTTTAACGTTGTTTCGTTGGGATATATATATATATATATAATCCTAGATTTGAGCCACGGATTTTCAAGGATTTATGGTTATGGTATATGTCTTCCTCCGGATATGTACATATATAATATATTTGAAGTCAATGATTTTGCCACGTTTCTTTGATTATATATGTTAGAATGAGAACAATACAAAATGGGGATTTGAGGTAAGCCTATTAGTTTGTTTCTATACCCCTAGCACATCAAAGTGAGTATTGATTCTAAAAATAAAAAACCAAAGTTAGTAATGAATCTGTTATGCAATTTAGTGTGCATTTCAATTACTTTTTTCCTTATTTTTTGTTAGCTTATTCATTTGCTTATGTTCAATTTATAAAATCATTACTTTTCCTAAGTATAACTATATTTTTGTATCCTATGGAAGTATTTAAGTGGTGGGCTCATTAGTCCGGGATGTGACATACATGCGGAAGTCTTAAGTTCAATCCACCACATTAAACAGTCTATTGGGTATCTAAAGTGTCATGGGTAGGGATTGGAATAGAGTGGCTAAAGGCTAAGATAATACTTTCTTATATTAAAAAAATATATATAAATGTATACTTTTTTCCAACTTTCAAGAAATAAACAAATAAAGTTTTCAACAAAAAATTAATCCTATTCAAGTATCATGTAATAAAATAATAATAAAAAACCTTAGGACTGAATTCTTATTTTCATCTAGAAAAAGTTGAATGTCTTACATGGATTAAATTCTTAATTAAGCAAGCCTAAAAAGTCACTGTATGGTTTATATTTGTGGCCCAAACCCCAGAGGTATGGAATATGAGCCCAACAAGCCCAATACAATGAATTTGTAGAGAGTGGATGAAAGAACTGGGCTGATAGTGAACTAAATAATGTCTAACAAGGGTACAACCGGAAAATAATTGCAAGAACAAACTTGAAACTTGAATGAATTGTTGTTCGAGGAGACAAATTTCCGTTTATATAGTTCTTAGAGCTACAGTAAACCTTACTTCTCTCTTCCTCTCTCTCCTTTTCGATCCCCCTCTCATGAGAGGTCCATTACATTTATATAGTTTTCTTTTTGTCTATCTTCATCATACACTTGTTCTTCATCTAAGCATCCACTTGAGTATCTGAGGCTGCACTGTTCATGGTCTTCTCCACATAAATGCTGCCAGAAAAGTTGCTGTAATACATTTAATGCGGTGGTAACAGTTTTTTCCTTAGATATTTCTTTGTTCTTATCATCTTTATACGTATACGAGATTCATTCTTATCGTTGGAATTGCTTGGAAGATTGCCCAAACCTCCCAAGTATCTGCTTGACCAGTATTCTTCATATCCGAGAAGAATATACTCCTCGGACTATATTCTTTCATCACTTCCTTGCATGGTTCTCCAGCCCGGGGCCTTTTCCAATCATTTGCTCCTCCTCGAACGTACTCATATATTCAAATAGGGTCCAAGGCCTAATATATAAATTTGGGCTTTTATCCCCACAGTCACATTCTAGCAATGTATTTAACTAATTATAACTTCCTTAAAAAAAAAAAAAAAAATCTAATTATAACTTATGGGTGATCTATAAATTTAATGTGTAATGCGTAGATGGGCTTCAAATATGGATCGCTTATTGAGGACCACTACATGGGTTATCGGCAGCGCTGTGAGGGATGGAGGTCTTTATTTTGTAAACCAAAGAGGCCAGCGTTTTTGGGTGATGCACCAATCACCCTCATTGATGGGTTGAAGCAAGGCCAGAGATGGGTCATTGGCCTGATGCAAGTTGGGTTCTCACAATATAGCCCCCTAAGCTTTGGCACTAGGTCCATGGGACTTATCATGGGCCTTACTTATGCATATTATTGTGCGCTACTCGGTTGGCTTATTCCATTCACCATATATGCCTTTCTCCCTCGATTAGCTCTTCTCAATGGAGTTAGTGCATTCCCAAAAGTATGTATCTAAACATTTTACAAATTTCTTGTCATTACTTTGGGTTATATATATATATATATATACATGTGACCCATGTCATTACATAAATGTTAGTATTTGAAATTATTCACTAGGCCTCTCCTCTTTTTTTCCTTTTTCTTTTTTCACCTTTATTTGTTAAAATTTTGATGTGTCAGTGCATGTTATTTATTAATATTAACGGATTTATTGTTTTTATATCAATAAGTCAAAGGACACAAAATTATTCACTATTATTACTTAGTACATGTCAAAAGCTTCATAATTTAATTGGTTGGTATCTCTTAATATCTTTAAAATATCAATGATTCAAATCTCCTCCCTCATTGTAACTGTCGAAGCTTAGTACACAAGACAAACCTACGTTGGGACTAGAGGGCCATGGCTCCTGCCCAATGCAAGCCCTTTTAATTTCATAAAATTAAATTATTTTATTGTAGTGGACCCAAGTCCCCCCACTGGCCCAGTCCAACGCCTCCCCAGTTCCCCCTCCAATCTTCTTAAAATCTTTTATTTTTATTTTTATATTTTATATATATATATATATATACATATAATAAATATTTAAAATTTATCTTCTTGAAATTTAATTAGTTCAAAAAGGCTTAAAAATTTGGTAAGTTAGTCTGTTACTTGTGACTCTAGCTTAAATGAAAACTTTTTAACCTGAAACATTTTTTAAAATTGTTTTCTATTTTTTTTAAAAAAAAAATCTTTTTTTAATTCAACAAAAAATTTAAGAGAGAGAGACACTATTCTTTAAGAAAATTGATTTTTTTTTTAATTTCTATTTAAATTAGTTTCTTGCCTTAGAGCACTCACATCATTGGGAGTATAATAGAAATGTAGGGTTAGGATTTGTGGCCCAAGCCCAAAACAATAAATTTGTAGAGTATGGGTGAAAGAGCTAGGTTAAGTATTGGATTGACAACAACGAGTCACAACTTTCAAACACAAGCCAACATGAATTTACACGTAAAGCCTGAAAATTCGAAGAGCTATATTATTGTTTATCTGATGAACAAAGGTTTTAGGGTTACAGTCAAGTTCTGTCTTTCTTTTTTATTCTTTTCTTTCACTCTCCCTTTACGTTAGGAGCTTCTTTCCTTTATATAACCTCCCTTCTCTTCATCTCTATCGTCCACTTGTACTTTATCCGTGAATCTACTTGAGTATGTACCACATCAAACACCTTCTTCAGCTCCGTGTAAGTGGCGGTAGGTGAGGATACACTGTTCAGGGTCTTCTCCACATAAATGACTCCAGAAAAGTTGCTGCAGAACATTAAATACGGTGATAGCAGCTTTCCCCTTAGATATTTCTTCATCCTTATCGTCTCCCAGTGTACTCAGAGCTTATCTTGATCAAGAGGAGTCCTCGGAAGATCATTTTGACTTCTTATACGTTCAATTGATCTATACTATTCTCGTCAAAGGACTATAACCTCTTTGGACAGAAGATGACCTCTTCGGATTGTAATCATTCTTCCCTCTGAGGGTCCCACTTCCAGATGGGCCTTGCCCTTACCATCTCATTTTTCTCGGTCGCACAATAGCTCTCATATGGGCTCTTGGCCCATTATGTTGGATTGGGCCCTTTTCCCCCCACAAGAAAAATGTGTAAAATTTATACATTGTTGCCTAAAAATGACCCACATTAGTGATTTATAATGTGTAAATTTAGAAGTTTGTTATAGTAATTATGTAAATTTACAGTAACGCTATTCATTTTGCATTTAGTTTTTTATTCTTTCTTTACATATCCCGAGAACGAAAAAAGAAAATGGATTGTAGTTGTGTGTGAAAAAGTATAAACAATTAAAAAAATCAAGAAAAATTGATATTTTAATAAAATGTAGTGTAAAATAAATAATTTAATATGGATTTTTTTTTTTTGAAAAATGAGTATGTAAAAAAGAAAATGTAAATTCTTATCCTAAAATAGATTTTTAAAAAAAAATTGTATGAGCATATACGAATGCTATTATGTGTATTTATGTGTGTGCATTCATGTTTTCAAAGCACAAAAAAGTTCTTTTTTTATTCATCATTTCTTTCTGAATTGTGTAAAATCATTGACAAGAATTAAAATATCAATAACCTAGCAATTTATTTATAAAGTGATTAGAACTTGTATTTACTCTTCTCGTTTCTATATTTCTATTATTATTATGCATTTTCAATAATAAATTCTTACAAAATAAGACTATGAAATAAAAATGAATATGGTTTTTGTCTTAAAAAAAACTACTTGATTTTATAAATTGTAAGGAGAATAACTAAAAACAAAGTTAGAATCAATTATAAATTATTCTAAGAATTTAAAATAACATTAAATTCAATTTTGATAAATTGATAGATTTAAAATGTATGAAGAAACAAATATTAATTTTGTGTATTTTCTTTTATTAACATTTGTTAATATTGAATAAATACTAGTTTTATTTTTCATTGTATATTTTGTTTTCGATTTTAGCATAATTTTCATTCTTGAATTCTAAATTTCTTTAGTTCATACGTTGGCCCCCCTAAACTAAATTTCTAATTCTGCTCTTGGGACCATGTGAAAGTAATAGTGCTACAACCACAACTTGCCACCTTAGCAAGTTGTAAAGAGGAAAAAAAAAAGTGTTCCCTCCATGTTGGTATTTTTCAATTAAGGAATTGACTCAATTGATATGGGTTGTAGTTATCGGAGCCATGGTTCGTCTTGTACGTGTTTCTCTTCCTTGGAGCCTATGGACATGATCTCCTTGAATTTATAGTAGAGGGTTCTACAGTTAAAAGGTGGTGGAATGATCAAAGAATGTGGATGATAAGAGTACTCTTATGCAACCTGTTTGCATTCCTAGAGTACTTTCTCAAGTGTCATTTCCACATACGGTTTTAGTTTGACCAACAAATTTGTTGATGATGAACAAAGCAAAAGATATGACCAAGGTGTTTTTGACTTTGGAGTCCCATCACCCATGTTTGTGCCAATAACAATGGCAGCAATAATCAACTTAGTCTCATTTTTTATGGGGCTCACGCAAGTTTTAAAAGGAAGCAATTCGGAGGGATTATTTGTGCAGATGTTTATCGCAGGTTTTGTAGTGGTGAATTCCATGCCAATCAATGAAGCCATGGTCTTAAGGAGAGATAAAGGAAGAATGCCACTCAAGATTACTACAATTTCTACATGTTTGGCATTGGCTCTCTATGTTCTAGCTTCACAGCTTCTCTTCCTCTAAGGAATTGGGCTTGTATTCTTGCTGTTAAATTAGTGGAAAACTTCATTACTTGTATGAAATTTCAAGTATGGAACTTGGTGGCCTTCGTTTGGGGCTACCGTAGAGACAAATAAAGAAGAATAATAAAAGTAATAATTTAGAATATATATAGTGTAGGGTCACAATTTAGGGCCCAAGCCCCAAAGAAGAATTTGATAATGGCCCAATGAGCCCAATACAATAAATTTGTAGAGAATGAGTTAAAGAGTTAGGCCTTAATGAAGCTAATAACAGCTAGTATGGATTTAGAAGATGATCAAGTAAGAACAAGACCTATTGGATTGAATAAATTCATTGTCCGAGGAGATAATTCAGAGTATAAATCAATATCACTGTTTATAAATACAACTTTGATTACTACAGTGTTTTTTTTTTTCCTGCCATCTCTCATGGTAGGTCTTTCACATTATATAGTTCCTTTTAGACCATCTTGATCCTACATTTATTAATTATTTAAGCCTTCACTTGAGTGCATGTCTCATCAAACATCTTCTTTGGCTTTCTATGAGTTATGGTGACTAAGACTGCACTGTTCAGGGGTCTTCTCCACATAAATGCAGTCAGAAAAGTTGCTGCAGTGCATTTAATGCAGTAGTAGCAGCTTTTTCTTTAGATATTTCTGAGTCAATATTTATCGTATTCGAGAAGGAGTTCTTCCTCGAACTATATTCCTCCATTCTTTCCTTATGTGATTCTTAACTTTGGGGCATCTCCTAATCATTTGCTCCTCCTCAGACATGCCCATGTCCTCAGATAAGGCCCAAGGCCTAATATACAAATTTGGGCTCTTAATCCCACAATAGCCCCTCAAAATTTCGGTTTTTCCCTCGCATCCAATGAGAAAAAGTGGAGTTTTGATTTGCCTCAAAATTAAGGGCTAGGATTATCAAAATCTCTGAATTTACACGTGTGGGAGTATAGTTTTGTGCGCTTCATAATTGCTACTGATGTTTCAAAATTGGTGAAGCACCATTAATTGCTCCAAGCGGCGTTATGTTCCTTGCATCCAATGGTAAGGTATTAATCCGACAGTTGATATTTTTCCTCAGGGTTTGGGCGGGATAACTCCCACTCATTCTTTACACTCTATATAAAGCCTTGAAGGAAATCATTTTTCCTTTACTTTACAAACTCTCAAGCTCTCTAGCGATCTCAAGCATTCAAATTCACAAGATCTGTTAAATCATTAAGCTTACCATTCATGTTTCCCTAGAAATCTTTGAGAGTTTTTCTAAAGGTTTCGAGGATCATCACTCACCTTAGTTCACATAAGTTTTGATTTCTCCGAACCTTTCTTTTTCTCCTCGGTTAATCTCCTCGACCATCAAATTCTTATTTCCCCAGTTGTCATTGTCAGTATTTTCTCCTTTAATTTGTCTAAAATGGGTAGATTTATGCATTTAGTGGACAGCCCTACCAAGATAGAGATCTTTAAGAAAGAATACCACATACTGCAGGAAGTTGCCCTGCGGTATTGTTCCCCAGAAGAAATAGTAACCAACCGAGAAGTAGAAGAAGTCATAATCCCTATGATAGCTTTCATAGAAGGGGGAATGACTCTCTCCATGGGTAGTATTACAAGAGACTATCTCCGCAACCATAGGATATGCCCTCACCAGTGTGCACCTAACCTTTTTAGGATCCTAGGGAGTATTGATGCTTTAAACAAGCATCTGGGCTTGAGGCTCACCTAGCACAACGTGGTCCACATGTACGAGTGTCACAAACAAAAAGGGGCGGGATTTTACCTCAAATCCCGATCTGATATTGTCAAACTCATCTCCTGTCTTCCCAAATCTAATAAGGGGATGAAAGACGACTATTTGAGTGCTTCGGGGGCATGGCATGATGGTTTTCATTGCCCAACTGAAAAGGGAGAGCCAGGTGCGACATCCTAGATTTAGGTCTCCTAACAATAGATTTAGGCTCTTTAGTCTCAGCCTTGTTTTACTTCTTTTTGTCTTGTTTTTTTCGTAACAATGGATTTTAACTTTTTAACCGTGCTTTGTTCTTCTTTGGTGTTAACAGATAGAAGGCACATAGCTCCTCGGCTCAGCTTGACTAACGTTGCAGCCCTCAACTAATTGCTGAGATCCAAAATCTTCATAAGTGAAGACGGGTAGTTTTGTGCCGTCCATCTGATTTTAGACTTCAAGCCCATTTCAGAGATATTCCAAGAGGTCAGCAACGCCATAAGAGCGGGTGACCAACGTATAGCCCGAATTGACGTGTCTTGGCCCAATTTTTTAGCTCCGTACGATCTTCCACCAGTAGCATACCCCTTTCCACAAGGTGGTCCTCTGATCGTCCCATCAATTCAACAAGTTACCCTTGAAGTAGCAGCAACCAGAGAAGGGTTGCTTCATCTAATTCCTTACTAGAGGAACAAATTGACAAGTTTTGTTTTGAAGAGGAGGTGCCTCGAAAGGTGCAAGTGATTCCCCTCTCAGACGCCGAGGAAGAACCTGACAGGTAATCAAGCGTCCACGCACCAGTTCTAGTAACTGCTCTTCAGGACGATACCTCAGAGGAAGAAGAAGAAGATGGGATGGCTCTGAACAAAGGGAGGAAAACTTTAAAGGAACTTATGGCCATGAGAAATCAAGTGTCCACTTCAAAAGAGGCCAATAAGTCCCAAGTCCCAGCTAACCTTCCTCCTCCTCCTTCTCAAGTTCCTAAAGACCTCAGACTGAAGCCATTTCCCTAGATGAAAAAGAAAAGGCCTAATTAGGCTTTGGAGGAAGGCGAGGTGGGCCCTCAAAAGGGGAGAAAACAACAAAAAGTGGCCAAGGACAACCAAGACAGGAGATCCCCATCCGTTGAAAACCGGGATGAATCTCTTGGGGCTGATATGCCCCAACCACCGTGCACTTGGTCCCCCAGGCTAAAGGTTGATGGTGCTCCCATCCTTTGGGATGCCACGGTCCGAAGCTTCCAAGGGGGGCATTCAGGTCACCTTGCTAAAGCCCTAGAGCAGCCACTTCTTTTGCTAAAAGATATGAATGCTTACAGGCGTTTCAAGTAGCCTGATCTATTTTTATCCCTTAAGAGGGATCTAGCCACGGTATGTGGTTTAGTCTACCTTTCCAATTGAATACTTATTCAATTTTATTCATTCTTTCTCTTTGTCTTATATAGAATTCTTATGTTCTTGTTACGCAGATTAACCAATAGGTTTTCGTGGCCGAGGAAGGGGTTAAGGATGCCTGCAACGAGACTAGGGCAGAGGCCCAATCTCGGTCCGAGGTTGAGAAAGTGTTGGGGAATCTTAGGCAAGATCAAGCTCGGCTGTCTGAAAAATTGAAAAAGGCGATTAAGGCCAAGGACAGTGCTGATGCAAGACTTAAGACTGTAGAGAAGCAGGCCAAGGATCAATGCCAAAAGTTGCATGTGACTGAAATTAACTTGGCCACAGAAAGGCAACTGGTAAAAGAACTTCAGGCTGAACTTTAGAAGGCCAAGGAGGCAGCTTAGTTAGCTAAGGAAGCGGCGGAGGCGAAGAAGTCAGCATCTTATTTGCTTGCGTGGAAGAAATGCAGATAAGGTTGGCCAAGGGACTTTTAGGGGTTTGCCAGGAATACTGCAGCGTATCATAGGGCAAGGCCCTTGACACTGTAGGAGTCTCAGCAGACTCCGTTTTGAGGCAACCTGGGAGCATATACTATCATCCAAAAATTCACGAGCTCCTAGGTTCTAATCCTTCTCCTCTTGAGCATCTTCCAAAGGTATTAGAGCAGCCCCTTACAAGCCAAATTGCTCTTACTCTTGCTGAGGCTTCAAAGGGATCCGGCTAGGCAGAGGACCAGGGCAAGGAAGCTGAGGGAGCTCAAGATAAGGAGAAAGTCCAGGAGAAAGGAGCTACTTCCAAGGCAAAAACAAAAGAGGCTAAAGGTAACCAAGTTGATCCTAAAGCCAAGGATGTTGCTTCTTCTCAACCGAGCCAAGCCGTCGATCCTCCAGCCTCCAAGGCCAACATTTAGTTATTAATACTTTTTTTAATTTTTTTTTGAACTGTTGTCATTGAGTATGATGTATTTTCTCTCTTTTTGATTAATGAATGTACTTCTCTTTCTGTCTCTCGCGTCTTTATTTCATATACTTTTAGACTTTTTGTTGTTGCAAATAATTTTGAACTATTGTCACTTTAGTTTCAATAAGAACCATCCAACAATATTACTCCGTTGATAATACAAGTAATTTAGCTCAGTGCCAATGAGGGCTGATTCTAATAAAAATAAGCAGTGAACCTAGTAAAGACTAAAAGAAGGAAATACCTTTTACATTTATCAATACTTGAATAAATAATCAAGGATTTTACCTTATTCAGATTTATCAAACTGAGGATTCAGTCATAGACTTAAACATTTATAGAGTTGTCGTTGAGTGTTTAATTTCACCCAAGCATGTGGTCTGAGTGACTTAGGAGTTGTTTAACACTTATAGAAGTTGTCATTGAGTGTTAACCTACTCATATCATTCGGTCCGAGGACTTCAGACATAATTGAGTTTAAGTTTAAACATTTATTGTAATACCCAAATTTTTGTTTTTATGATTATCACAATACCTGATCATTTTAATATAGAGTTGTTGTACTATATGTGTGTGCACAATAAGATGAGTGTAGACAATTTTGTGGAGCTACAAATAGCTAAGGAAATTAAAGTTTTAGTACATACAATTTGGTGCGGTAATTAAAATAGTAAATAAATAAATAAAAGATGAAAATTTTTCATGGGCTTCTTAGAGACTAAAGATATAAACTTAAGTGGATTTTAAACTCCAGCCCACTACCCCACCAAGCCCACATCTCTGATGTGTTAAAATATAAGTTGAAGGAAAAAATAAATTAGGGTTTTCATAGGAAGGGTTTTATCAAGGAGGCTAAGAGGTGTTTTTTTTTTCCCTTAGAGTTAGAACACATACAATTGAAGAGGCAATCAGATTGTTTAAAGTATAATTTCTCTCCATTAGAAACAAAGAATTAAAAAGTTAGAATCTTATCATGGAATTTCAAATCTTAATTATGAATATGGCTTTAACGTTTGGGGTTATATATGTAAGGTAGATTTATCGTTTTTCTTGGGTTATATATATATATATATATATTAGAGGATGGCTTTAAAGACCTCAATAAGGTTAATCCAAAAGCTACTGAATCTTTAGAGATAGTTGCATTTTGGAAATAAAAGAAGATGGCTTGAATGTTAGGATGGCTTTAAGCCTTTAACGTTGTTTCGTTGGGATATATATATATATATATAATCCTAGATTTGAGCCACGGATTTTCAAGGATTTATGGTTATGGTATATGTCTTCCTCCGGATATGTACATATATAATATATTTGAAGTCAATGATTTTGCCACGTTTCTTTGATTATATATGTTAGTAGGGGTGTCCACGGGTCGGGCGGGTCGGGTTTGTGCCCAACCCGCAAACCGACCCGTAGAAGATCGGGTTGCAGATTCTTAACCCGCAACCGACCCGTTAAGAGGGTCGGTTTTCGCGGGTCGGTTCGCCGGCGGGTGCCATCGGTTTCGGGTGAGGCCGAAACCCGACGGAAAACACAAAAAACAGCCAAAATCGGCGAGATCTCGCCCGATCCGGCCAAGTTCCGGTGAAGATTTCATCAAATCCGACTATTTTTCTCCCAAATCGTGCCGGGAATCTCTGGATCTGCAGTATCTATGCCGGATCTACCTGTTTTGGTCGCCGAAATCTGCCAAATCAAGCTGGAAACTCGTCGGAATCGCTGGAAAAATCGCCAGAATTTGGTGTCTTCGGCGGGTCGGGTATCACGGGTTTTGAACGATGGGACTCGAAACCGACCCGCCGGTCGTCGGGTTTTGGAGATCGGACCCGCGGCCGACCGCCGGAGCTGTCGGATCGGGTGAACGCCGGTCGGGTACGGGCGGGTTGGACGGGTGGGCGGGTGGCGGGTGGGTTGGACAGCCCTATATGTTAGGATGATTTAACGCTTTCTTTGGTTTATTTATTTGGATCTTATGGAGTACTTCAGGGCGGCCTAGAATATTATTTATGGTTATAGAAATTTGTTTGAACTTTAGGAATACAGATTAGCTTGGGGGAAATATTGTTGCGGTGAGACTTTGATAAGGAATATTAAATTGTTTAATTCAATGGTATATGAAAGTAGTTTTCATACCTGATTTTTGTAGGACAGTAGGAAAGAAAAGGGTTGTAAGGATTAGATTTCATTCTTACTAATTAAAGCATTCTTTTGTTTAGAGCTTACAGAAGATTAAAGTGTTTAGCTGTGTTCAGAAGTATTAACAAGAGAAGTAAGTAATTATGCATAATATGCACAAGTTTTGTCCTTAGGTTCTTAGAAGTTAAAGGTTTTCAAAAGTTATATTTTTAAGCTTACGTTTTAAAAGTTTATCAGAAAGCATTTTTACACTATTGAAAGAGAAATTTTGACTTTTAAATAATGTTTTAAAGAGAAACTTTGGATTTTAAATAAAGCTTTAAACACCTAAATACCATTTAAAAGATTATTTCTAAACTAAACTATTTTCCGAAAATAATTGAGTTTCAAAATAAGTTTTCTAAAAAGATTCTTGTTCTTTAAATTTGTTAAAACTAAGTGATTTCAAAGTCATATTCCTATTCTCCAAATGGTATTTAAAATGTATCTTTTAACAAATTTAATTTTCAGATTTACTTAAGAATTTGTAATATATTTACATAAACTCTTAAGTCTCTACTCATTCCCTAAGAGAGTCAAGCATCCTTTGATTTATGTTCTATTCGATATTGTGATCTTTGATATGCCTCTGTATTTGGAATAATTGTTAATATCAAGTGAATTATTATATTTTGTATAAACTTTGCTTTTGTGATATGTGACTCAAAATAAGTGTTTTTAGAATTGATTAGATATATCAGATATAAGTGTAAATCCACTCATATGATTGTATGTGAGAATATGTGTTGATCCCTCACCAGCAGGGGTTAGATGTTGGTGTCCGTTCACAGGATTATATGTGAGAATATGTGATGTGTATATGTGACACTGTGCTCTGATCAATGATATGTATGTGTTTTCTAATGATTTTAAGATGTGATTACATATGTATTAAGTGATTCATTATATACTTTGGAATAATTATTTTTGATATCATTGAATGAATTTGTGAAAAATAAAAATACTTGTGCTTTGCTTGACTCTATTCCGTTGTGTATTTTGTATAATTACTTACTAGATGTGTGGCTCACCCCATCAATTACTATTTTCAGATTAAAGTGTAGTTGGGAATATAGAACCTTCGGATCGCTTTGTAAGGTGCAAGGTAGAGCGTGGAAGTTGTAGGCAATTTTAGTATTACTTGAAGACTTATAGAATTTTAGTTATCTTTATTTTGTAATTCATGTTTTATATTTTGGAGATTATTTCCAATTTGTGGAGTTTAGATTTTTGTAAGAGGTTTTTAAGAGCATTTTTTCTTTGGAGTATTGATTTATTTTGGATATAATTATGTTTATGGAATTATATAAGTTTAGCAGGTTAGTCATGCATCTAAATTCATGTTTCATGGATTTGGGTCGTGACACTTATAAAAGTTGACATTGAGTGTTAATCTACTCATATCATCTGGTCCGAGGACTTCAAGCATGATTGAGTTTTAGTTTAAACACTTATAAAAGTAAAAATAATAGAAAGTACAAAGCCTTTATATAACAAATAAACATATTGATCAAGGAAAAACTCGTTAATAATAATACATTTTAAGGTTGTTTACATTCTACGGACGTGGTATTACATGATCATTTAAATCTTCTAGAAAATATGCCCCGATGCCAGCCCTTGAGGTAATATGATATGGCCCTTCCCAATTGGGCCCTAGTTTTCCCCATGCTGGGTTATTTGTAGCGCCCAGAACTTTCCTCAACACTAAATCACTAGGTGCTAATGGTCTCAGCTTCACGTTGGCATCATAACCTTGTTTAAGCTTATGTTAGTAATATGCTAGTTGGACCATTGCACTTTCCCTCCTCTCTTCAATCAAGTCTAAATTTTTCTCTAGTAGCTCATTGTTACTGCTCAGACCGAATAAATTGGTTCTTAACATTGGAAAACCAGTTTCTAGAGGAATGATAGCCTCAGCCCCATAGGTCATTGAGTAGGGGGTCTCCCCGGTAGATCTACGAGGCATGATCTGATATGTCCAGAGGACATGTAGCAGTTCCTCCACCCATTTGCCCTTCGCATCGTCTAACTTCTTCTTTAGTCCATTCACTATGACCTTGTTAATAGCCTTTACTTGTCCATTTCCTTGAAGATAAGCCGGGGTAGAATATCTATTTGTAATTCCCAACTTACAACAATATCTTTTAAAAGATTTGCTATCAAACTGAAAGCCATTGTCCGAGATGAGAGTATTAGGGACCCCGAACTGGGTAACAATGTTTTTCCAAACAAATTTCTTGGCATCCATATCTCTGATATTTGCCAGGGGTTCAGCCTCGACCCACTTGGTGAAGTAGTTCGTGCTGACCAGAAGATACCTCTTATTCCCTGCTGCCTTGGGAAAATGGCCAACAATATCTAAGCCCTATTAAGCGAATGGCCAAGGGCTGGATAAAGGATTAAGGACTTTCCCCGGTTGGTGTATATTTGGTGCAAACCGTTGGCATTGATCGCATTTCTTCACGTATTCTTATGCTTCCCTTTGCATAGTTGGCCACCAGTAACCTTAAGTGATGGCTTTGTGCGCCAAGGATTTACCTCCAGTGTGTCTTTCAGAAATTCCCTCATGTAGCTCTTCGAGGAGTAATTTAGTTATTTCAGGATATACACATAACAAGTATGGTCCTGAGAAAGAGCGTTTATATAGTTTCTGGTGTTCGGACAGCTAGAACCGAGCAGCCTTTCTTCGTACCTCGTCATCTTCTAACTTTTCTTCAGGCTAAGTGTCTTCCTTCAAGAATAGCATCACAGGGTCTATCTAGCTAGGCCCTGCTCTGACCTTGTGAACTCGGACTGTCTCTCTCCCTATCTTCGAAGGTTTGTACAAATCCTCTACGAGGATAACTCGAGGCAGGTTTTGCGTCGAGGAGGTCGTAAGTGTGGCTAGGAAATCAGCATATGTGTTTCCGCTTCTAAGCATGTGCAACAAATTAAAAGATTAAAACTCTGATTGCAGGTGCCTAACTTGACTCAAGTACCCCTGCATTCTTTCATCTTTCGTTTCAAACTCTCCTTTCACTTGGCCGACGACTAACCTTGAGTCCAAGAACATCTCTACTACCTTTCTACCCATTTTTTGAACCATGGTCATTCCCATCAATAGAACTTCATATTCAACTTCATTATTTGTAGTTAAGAAGTCCACCCTTAATGACTTTTCAATAGTGATCTTCTTAGGGGATACCAGCACTAGCCCCACTCTGAAACCCTTATAATTAGCTGCACCATCAATGTACACTTCCTAGGATAAGGGACCTCGTTGGAAAATCATGCCGACCGATTTTTCATCCATGATCTATGTCGGCGTTACTTCTTCTAACTCGAGTTCAGCAAACTCGGCCACCAAATCCGCAAGGACTTGGCCCTTGATGGAGGTACGAGGCATGTATTTATGTCAAAAGCCCCTAGGATTGTGCCCCATTTAGCAATCCTTCCCATGTAATCAGCACTTTAGAGTATGACTTTAAGTGGAAGCTGGGTGAGGACAACAATTGTATGTGCTTAGAAATAATGAGGTAGCTTTCGTGTACCTTGCACTACCGCCAAGATGTCTTTCTCCAATGGTAGATAACGAACCTCAACCTCATACAACGACTTGCTCACATAATAAACTGGTCGCTGTATGTCACGATCAACTCGTATCAGTACCTAACTTACAGCATAAGGGGCCACAGCGATATAAGCAAACAAGACCTCATCCACTTTAGGACTGGACATGATAGGTGGCTAAGTGAGATATTCCTTAAGTTGCTGAAAAGCTAAAGCACACTCTTCAATCCACTCAAACCCTTTCCATTTGTTAATAAATAGGATGAAAGGCCTGCACATATCTACTAATCGAGAGATGAACCGGTTTAAGGCCGCAGCCATTCCAGTCAATTTTTGGACTTTTTTAGGACTTTGAGGTGGCTGCAAACTGTTAATAGCCTTGATTTGATCGGAATTGACCTCAATCCCTCTGTGGGTTACCATATAGCCCACGAACTTGCATAATCCCACACCAAATAAGCACTTGGAAGCGTTTAAGTGCAACTTGTGTTTTCTAAGAACTTTAAAAATGTTTCTGAGATCTCCTATATGCTCAGATACCACCTTACTTTTCACTACCATGTCATCTATGTAGACTTCAATATTCTTACCCAACTGTGGCTTAAACATCCTTGTCATCATCCTTTAGTAGGTAGATCCCACATTTTTCAAATCAAATGGCATCATCTTGTAATGGTAGCTCCCAATAGGGGTGACAAAAGCAATCTTCTCTTGATTATCCAAGACTAATGGTATTTGGTGATATCCTTGAAAGGCATCTAGGAAACTCATCTGAGGATGGCATATAGTTGCATTTACAAGTTGATCTATTTTAGGCATGGGGAATGGATCTTTCAGGCAAGCCTTATTTAGGTTTGTAAAATCTACGCACACTTGCCACTTTCCATTCTTCTTTTTTACCACCACAGTGTTAGCCAACCATTTAGGGTAAAAAACTTCCTTGATTGCCCCTACCCATTTGAGTTTCATTACCTCGTCTCTGACAACATCTGCATGCTCTTTGGATGGGTGGCGAGGTGGCTGCTTTTTGGGAATGATGGATGGATTAACATTTAAATGATGAAAGATGAAGTCTGCATCCACCCCTGAGGCCTTAATAGCGTCCCATGCAAACACATCGAGATTTTTTCTGAGGAATTCTATCAGCTCTTCCATCTCTTGAGGAGGCAGCTGAGACCCGAACTGAAAGAACTTTTCCAGATCATCATCGATAATAACCTTTACCAAGTACTCACATTTAGCCTCCACGGCTGAGTCGTTGATGGGTAACGTCGTAGGTTTTAACTGCTATAAATCCTTTTCAGCATGAGCCGAGAAGTCAACCTCAGGCTTATGTTGGATGGCGGCCATCAAGCATTATCTGGCTACAGATTGATCTCCCAAAATCTCCTTAACCTGGCCTTCAGACGGATATTTAACCTTTTAGTGCAGAGTAGAAGAAATAGCCCCTAATGTATGAAGCCAGGGTCTAGCTATAATCACTGTGTAGGGTGAATACGCGTCCACAACTATAAAATCTACCTCTACTATTTCTGGACCAGTTTGCACAAGTAGTCGAATTTGGCCTTTTGGGATGACGACCTTTCCATTGAAACTCACCAGAGGAGAGCTGTAGGGCATTAAGTCCTCGGGTTTTAAGTTCACCCCTTATATAGATCGGGGTACATTATCTCGACGCCACTGTCTTGGTCCACCATCACCTTTTTCACATCATATCCCCCAATCCTAAGGGTAACCACTAAAGCATCATCATGGGACTGAATGGTTCTAATTTTATCTTCATTTGAGAAGCCCAAAAATGGTTGAATTTCCATTCTAGCCCTCTTCGAATCTTGATTAGCATCCTCGGCGAATAGCCGAGCTACAGACATTACTTAGGACGAATAGGATCTAGTTCTCCCTGGTGCAACGAAGATGACATTTATCGTTCCCAAGGGGGGTTTGGAAGAATTATCTCTCCAGGATTCTAAGTTTGCCTGGCCCTCCCGACCACTAGAGTGATGTAAGAGTTGTTTTAATTTACATTCACAAACAAGCTGGTCCAAGTGGTCCCATAGACTCTTACAATCC
The DNA here is from genome assembly GCF_002906115.3 of Quercus suber. Lineage (NCBI taxonomy): Eukaryota > Viridiplantae > Streptophyta > Magnoliopsida > Fagales > Fagaceae > Quercus > Quercus suber. The sequence goes on from NW_027069890.1 coordinate 362,657, forward strand.
TTTGTGGTGTGTTCGTGATCTTGATGGTATTAGCAATAGAGATTGTGGTTGCGCCTTTCGGGGTTTCCCACCATTTTATTTGGTCATTTAAAGAATGACTCATTCTTGATCTTTTCCAGAACTTGATGCACCGGCTCTCGGAACACGGCATTGACTGCCTGAAGATTTGCTGATCCTGATTGTCCAATAAAATCTCTATGTGGTTTGTTGTTACTGTACTGATTCAACCTGAAATCCCTCATCTCCTGAAGGATAACCTTATCCTTTCATTTCCCCTACTGTTGATCTTCTTTAACCCTTTTATACTTATCAATTATGTCCATCAGTTGGCGCACATTGGTAACAGGTTTACCAGTTAGAGATTTTCTTAAACCGTGCTCAGCCGGAAAGCCGAGCTTAAAAGTGCTGACGGCCACTTCGTCAAAGTCACCATCTATCTCGTTGAACATTTCCCAGTATCTATCTGAATACATTTTTAGGGTCTCACCCTCTTACATGCTTGAGGATAATAGGGAAGCTAAAGACCGAGGAACCCTACAACATATGACAAAACGAGAACCAAATGCCTAGGTGAGCTCTTTGAAGGAACTTATAGAATCTGCTTTCAGGCTGTCAAACCATCTTATTGCGACTAGTCCTAGACTAGATGGGAAAACCTTACACATTAAGGTTTCGTCCTTGGAATGGATAGCCATCCTTTAGTTGAAATGGTTCACGTGCTCCACAGGGTCTATTCGACCATTGTAGATGGTTAAAGTTAGCTGATGAAAGTGCTGAGAAAGTTTTGCCTCTTCAATTTTACGCGTGAAAGGTGACCTAGAGATTTGGTTCAGGGCCTTGCTCGTAGCGTCATTTCCCACATCTCTACGTGACGAGCTTCGAAACCGCCGCTCATGATGATGGTCTTCTTCATAGGAGAAGGATTCACTGGATGGAGTTCGAGACCTCTGCCTATAACTAACATCCCTTTCGTCATCAAAAGGAACGTTAGAGTTTGGAGAAGCTTGCTTCCTCTTTGCGTGGTGTAACTCTTTTTTTAACTAATCAATCTCCAGCTGCATGCTTTTGTTGTTCTTTGCATGGGAGATATGACTCCCCTCGCAAAGTTGATTCCTGTTAGGGTGTGTGGTGTGGATACTTTCTTCACGGTCACCTCTCTACTCAAGGTTAAGAAAATGGTCACCATGCTGGGATCCTCTCGACTCTACTTGTTGTGGATTTGGTTCTGCCATAGTTAACCATTGTTTTCAATATCACACAAGCTCTTCCCCACAGATGACGCCAATCGTAAGGTCACAATTTAAGGCCCAAGCCCCAAAGAAGAATTGGATGATGGCCCAATGAGCCCAATACAATAAATTTGTAGAGAATGGGTTAAAAAACTAGGCCTTAATGAAGCTAATAACAGCTAGTATGGATTTAGAAGATGATCAAATCACTATTTATAAATACAACTTTGATTACTACAGTGTTTCTTTTTTCTTTTTCTTCCTCCCTTCTTTCATGGAAGGTCTTTCACATTATATAGTTCCTTTCAGATCATCTTGACCCTACATTTGTTAATCATCTAAACCTTTACTTGAGTGCATGTCCCATCAAACATCGTCTTTGGCTTTATGTGAGTTGTGGTAACTGAAACTGCATTGTTCAGAGGTCTTCTCCACATAAATGTGGCCAAAAAAGTTATTGCAGTGCATTTAATGCAGTGGTAGCAGCTTTTCCTTTAGATATTTCTGAGTTCCTATCGCTTTTGTACATGTCTGAGGCTCATCCTTATCGTTGAAACTTCCTGTAAGGTCACCTAGATTACCCAAATACAGATTTGATAAATATTCATCGTATCCAAGAAAGAGCTCCTCCTCGGACTATATTGCTCCATTCTTTCCTTATGTGATTCTTAACTTTGGGGTCTCTCCCAATCATTTACTCCTCCTCGGACGTGCCCATGTCCTCAAATAAGGCCCAAGGCCCAATATACAAATTTGGGCTCTTCCCACATATAGATAGAAGAAGATATAATCTAATGGTAGATTTGTCAAAATTCACCTCCAATAAAAAGATATTAAGTAAGTTTGTAGTTTAAAACTACAACTAATTTTGTAACTAAATTTTGTCTCATATTTAATAGTTTTTCCGTACATTGCACAGTGGATACAATGTAAAATTTTAGATTAAATAGTGCATGTGTTATTTAAAAGATTTTTATATTTTTATAAATTTTATATAATGAAACATATAATTTATTTTGCATTCAACAACAATACAAAGTGATGACTAATTTGAACATATAAAAGAATATAATTTTTAAAAATGTACACCCTCATTCCATGGAACCTATGTAATCTGTTATATTAAGTTTAAATTATTATATACATTTAAAATTGTAGCATTTTTTTTCCAAATAAAACTATAATTCCTATTTTATTGAAAATTGAATTTTATAGTAATATTTTGAATATTTATAATTTTTATCGCTTTTTTAGGGCTTATATCTCTAATTTCTAATGCCAATTTTGTTTGTATATTTTAATCCAAAACTATAGAGTTTGGCCCAAAAAAAGAATAAAATTTATACTTTTCAATCCAAAATTTAAGAAAACAGAATTGAATTTTTGAACCCAAAATTGAAAATGAATTTTTGGACTAATATGGACCGAAGTAGAACAAACGGGACCTAACTGGACTGATATGGACAAAATGGACAGAATGGACTGATGTGGACCAAAGTAGACTAAAGTGGACCAAATGGACTAAAATTGCCTAAAGTGAACCAAAATGCTACGTTGATGTAACTCAAAATGATCGTAACAGTAATAAATATTATGCTTCAACTTTTAGATATGATATAGATTTGTAATACTTATATGTAGTAAAATTTGAACTAACTATAGTATCACTGCATAATATATAGGAATTTGTTTGTTATGTTGTTGATGTAAAACCAACCAATCATGTCACTTTCTAATTTTTCTAGTTAATAAACGATATCATGTGTTATTTTTACTATTTAAAATTTTAAATAAAAACATTCATAAGATGCATTATTTAAAAGAACTTATGTTTGAAAAATATTAATTTTTAAAAAATGCTTAAATTAATTCATGTACTAATAGATTTTGACAAAATAATTAAATTAACTCATTTAGTTATTTACTAATATATCTTATAATTGAAATAGACCGAAGTAAATCAAAATGCTATGCTAATGTGGCTCAATAAAAGTATAATAACAATAAATATTTTCTAACTTTTAGATATTATATAGATGTGCTATGTAGGTGACAGTATCAACGGAAATTATTAAGTTTCCAAACTTGGTATATAAGTAGCGGTATCAAATGTAAAGACTAAAGATGAAATATTTCATTTTCACCTCTAATCAGCTTTTTATAGAACTGATAAAGGTGTTTCCGGTTGGGAATCCTGGTCTCTTTTGTGATTCCTTTAATCTTTTGCTTAGAAATATAAACAGAATGCATAAAAAAAAATTGTATTAGTTTTCCGTAGAAATATAATTCGGAGTCATTGAAAATAAAAAAAAAATAAAAAATAAAAATAGAGAGACCATGACAAACAAGCTGAGAAGCATGTAGGACCTCAGTCTACAGTTTACAGATGATAAAGAGATTCTCTTTTCCTTTCACCATCAAAACAACATATTCTCTTGAAAGTCTTACCGAAGACAATTTTTCTAAGATCATACTATGTATCATCATTTTTGTCACATTTTGTTATAATAGTTGATTGTGAATGGTAAACAATTACATTCATATGGACCTATTATATTTCTCCACCAATCATAGTCATTAGTCAACCACATCATAGTGGTTGCACAAAATTATTTATCTAGAATTTCTCTAATGGATAATTAATTGGCTCCTAGTTTCTATTGTGTATTGAGTGGTAAAAGGCAACTATAGCAAGACGATGTAACAGCATACAAAATTCAAATATGGGAAGAGATTCTCTTTTCCTTTCACCATCAAAACAACATATTCTTTTGAAGTTCCTAATGAAGACAATTTTTCTAAGATCATACTATTTGTCATAATTTTTGTCACATTTTGTTATAATAGTTAATTGTGAATGGTAAAATCATAGTCATTAGTCAACCACATCATAGTGGTTGCACAAAATTATTTATCTAGAATTTCTCTAATGGATAATTAATTGGCTCCTAGTTTCTATTGTGTATTGAGTGGTAAAAGGCAACTATAGCAAGACGATGTAACAGCATACAAAATTCAAATATGGGAAGAGATTCTCTTTTCCTTTCACCATCAAAACAACATATTCTTTTGAAGTTCCTAATGAAGACAATTTTTCTAAGATCATACTATTTGTCATAATTTTTGTCACATTTTGTTATAATAGTTAATTGTGAATGGTAACAATCACATTCATATGGACCTATTATTTTTTTCCACCAATCAAGTCATTAGTCAACCACATCATAGTTGTGGCACAAAAATTGTTTATCTAGACTCTCTAATAGATAATTGACTCCTAGTTTCTATTGTGTATTGAGTGGTAAAAGGCAACTATAGTGTCACGATGTTACAGCATACAAAATTCAAATATGGGATAATAGAAAATATTTATATTTTCCACCATATTTTTTTTGTATAGACTATAGAGGATGAAAATGTGAAAGGGTGGAAAGTAAATTACTATTATGTCCTTCTAAAAATTAGAAGGATAGAAAAGTAGAGGGGTAATTTTATACTTTTCTTCTCAATATCATTCTCTTTTATTTTCTTTCCAATTTGGAATAATAATAAAAATTTGTGGACCCAAATAGAAATTTCATTCACCCTATTTTCTTTTCTCTTCTCCCCCCTCTCCAACCAAACAATGAAAAGTCATATTTTTCTCTCCATTTTTCTTCTTCCATTTTCCATGATCTCCATGCTCATCCCAAACAAACATAGAATTAGTTAGAAACTCCTAGAGAGCACTTTTATAATCTATAAATAAAAAGTAAGTTATGAAGTTCATTTTTTTTTTTTGTTTGGAGAGAGAAACAATGAAGTTCTAATTAACATACTAAGTCTTGCACAAAAAATTAAATTAAACGGTAAACTATATATTGCTACATTAATGAAAATTAATTTTTTATATTGGTCGTTAGTCACATCAGCAATTTCCATCCAAGGAATAATGGCAGGGATACAATTGAAAGGTTAGGAACCAAATATATAGTTTACCCTAAATTAAATTAAATTAACATACTAAGTGATAATAGGTTTGATAAGAGACCATTCAATTTTTAGCAACCAAAAACAAAAACCCTATGCCATAAGCAAGGATGGAACCAAGATTGTTGAAAATTATCTTCCATGTTTTTTCTCTAAAAAATAGATACAATAGGAATTTAACCTAAATATCTCTTTACCATTGGATCGACCAAGACATCAATTAATTTATTTTTGGTCTAAACATGATTCAAACCTATGCACTTTATTCAAAAACAAAAAACTTTAACAATTGAGTTGCAAGAGTTACTGATGGTTAATATATATAAAATGAAAGAAGTAATTTTTTATTTATTTCTTCTAATGTTACTATATTAGTTTTTGAACGTCCGTAGTTTTCCACGTCATCATTCTAATATATTTTTAATTAATTTTAAATTCTATAAAAAAAAATTCTCTATAAAAGCTCTTATGTTTACACACTCTATATGAATCTTGGCACGACATTTAAAAAAAAAATAGTAAAATAGATTATTTCATGTATGCACTAAACAAAATTTTCTTATGTAAAAACAATTACAATAAAAGTTTATTAATAAATATCATAATTATAAAATTCTGTAATTAGGGGAAAAAAGGAAGATAAAATCTTACTGAACTATTTGATTATTGACTAGTAAAATAAAGTAGATCACATATGAACTAGGCCAAAATGACCAAATATTACTGTAGGTCGAAATATTTTGCAATTTATCACTATTTGTGAAATATTTAGGGCCCGTTTGGTAAGAGAATTCTAGTAATGTTGTTATTGTTTTGTGAAAATACGTATGGATGAAAAAATATCTGAAAATACGTGTAATATTATTAAAACACTGAAAACTATTGTTTAAACAACAATACCAAACACCCCTTTAACAATCTACCACTATTTTGTAATTCAAATGAATGAAACTCGATTTTTACATATAACACAAGTTTTAAAGTGTCTAAAAAAATGTACCACAATAACACCTGCTGCTCTGTCATTTTTTAATTGAAAAGTTGACGTAGAATTATAATATAAATTTCGAGCTTTTTAAACTTGAGTTATTTAAAAATATAAAGTTTCAGACAGAAATATCAAACCCCAAGACACAAGTACCAAAATTTCCTAGGAATACTCACAAACCCGTGAATTCCCTAATAATATATAAGGAAATGCTAACGAGTTTCCTTAGAGTACTGGTTAATAATCCATTTAAAGAAAGTTTTTATGGGAAATAAAAAAAAAGTAATTAATATTTTGATAGCTTTTTTCATTTCCCATAAAAGTGGTATCAAAATATTCTTAAAATGGATTATTAATGAGTGCTCTAAGGGCACTCGTTAACATAACCCTAATATATAATCAAAACCAACATGATAGAATCCTATAATTTTAAATTAGAAAAAAAGAAGGGCACACCTTTCTTGGCCAGTAGTGTCCCAAATGTGAGCCTTGATGACCTTGCCATCAATATTCGAACTCTACCCCAATAGTAGAGTTGGACTCCAAATAAAACTCATTCCTTGTGAACCTTGAGAGCAGGTTGGATTTTCCCACACCAAAATCACCGATCAAAACCAGTTTGAACAACTAGTCATAATCATCTTCATGTTTGTACACGGCGATGTATCAATCTTCACTTTCTTATTAGTTAACCAGAAGATCCACTCCACTAGCTACTTTTCTTGGGTTGTGTTTTTTTCTGTGTGTTTTCTTATCTTAGGCTGTGGTTGGTTTTTTGTAAATCGAATTTCGAGTGTAAAATGAATGCTGGGGAAAGTGAATTCCCATAAGGAAAATGAAATCCGGGTGTTTGGTTCTGCAATGAAAAATAGTCTAGAAAACGATTTCTGATGTTTGGTACCATTCTGAAAATACTATTTTCCTACAAATTTTTCACATTTTCTTAATCATTTTCTCAGGTCTCAAACAAATTTTATAACAGAAAATTTCAAAATATACACTTAACACAACCAAAAATCAAAATAAAAACATTTTTTATTTTCAAACTCGGTGAGAGGAGGAAGAAAGAGTGAGAGATTAAGGGAAAGAGAGATAGATCGGGAAAGAGATGGAGATTAGGTCAACGAGATCGGTCTTTAGCGGCGGCGACGATCTTCAACGGCGGCAATGAGATCGGTCTTGGGTGGGTCGAGAACGAGATCGGTCTTGGATGGATTGGGTATTGTAGAGGGTGGGGTTGAGAGAAATGTTTCGCCGGTGATGTGGGAGCGACGGATCGGAGATGTTGGAGGTGAGATGGGCTTTGCCGACATAAGGGGGGACCTCGGACTGGCGTCTGTGTGTGGGGTGGAGCTGTGTCTCTCCCTCATTGGTGCGTGGGGTGGAGCTAAAGCTCTCATTGTGGGTGGATTGGTGGCCCTTGTTGGATTGTGGGTGGAGCTCGGACTGGTGTGAGGGAGAGGGTCGAGCTACGTTTGGCGTGAGGGAGAGGGTAGAGCTCGGTCACAACTGAGCTTGGAGAGTACCAGTGATGTTTGTGTGAGAAGCTTCGAGAGAATGTGTGAGAAGCGTAAATCATTTGAAGGTAAATAAGAGCGGAAATGGTTTTATGGGTGAGGAGGCTTATTTTACAGTCAACGCGTAAAAGGATTTCTGTTTGACCCAATTTCTGTAGGTACCAAACACATAGATTGGTGTAAAATATTTTTCCTAAAATCATTTTCAGGCGAAACAAATGCAGCCTTAGTGCTCAGGCTAGTTGGGTATAGCCTATGGTAGCCCTAGGACCCCTTATACGTCCATTAATTTATTCTTTAAAAAAATGATTTTACCTTTTTCAAAAAGAAAGAGAGAGGGAGAGAGAGAGAAAGAGAGAGAGAGGGAGAGAGAGAGAGAGGAAATGGTTTTTGTTTGAAAGGTGAGAAATGTTAAATATATTAGTAGCAATGCGATGTGTTATACCATGTTGCTAAAGTGGATATGTAAGGGGAAGCATAGAATAGAAACACCGAAAATATGAAGGTTACGTAGTTCAGCCTTGTCGGCCTACATCCTCAGAGGAATCCTTTAAGGGCTACATCTTTATTATATAAAAGTGTAGTACAATAACATGTGTTACAATGAGCCATAATATGAGTATATATAGGTGACTAAACCCTAGACTACTAGTACAAGCAGGATTGGGCTTGGACCTATTACATTGGTCGAGATTCATCAATACTAACACGACCCATTTATTAAACGGGTTAGTCATGTCAACCTGTTTATCTAATTTTATCAAAATGAAGAAAAACATTTATGAAAAAACAAGAAAATAAATATTTTAAATATAAAATTCAGAAGTAATGAGTAACTGCATCACAAATACTCATTCAAAACTAAAGCATGTCTCAATATCATAAATAATCCATCACAATATGTCAAAGAAAATAAACTACAACAACTAATAAATTTATATACTTAGGGTTTGAATGGTATATTGGTAAAATTTCATTTAATTAAACGGGTCAGACAGGTCAAATAAGTTCCATAGGTTCAAACCTAACCTAACCCGTTTATCAAACGGGTCTGTCGTGTCAACTCGAATATGACACGAACCCATGAAGCCCTAACCCATAACTTTTTAATTTTGTGTTGTGTCAGGTTCATGGGTCGTGTCCAATTTTGCCACCCCTAATCGGATGTCACTATAATTAGGGTCTGTTTGGTACTAGATTTTTAACAATAGTTTTTAATTTTTAAATATTGAAACACATATTTTTACAATATTTTTTAATTTACACGTATTTCTACAATATTTAAACAATACTAAAAATCTCTAACTAAACGAGACCTTATTTTTAATGAAATGAAACTCAAATGACATGACGGGCTCATGTTTAAAAAACTCAAATTTTAAAATAATGAATTTCGGCCAAACAATTGTTTTTGGCGATTTTGGCCCATGAACCAGCATACATGTCATTATCCTTGATAGAACAATCAAAGGGCTGTTTGGATTTTCAGTTTCCATTACCCATAACTCTATTTCCATCACTCATAACTCAAAATATGTGAGTCCCATGGCTGAATGGTTTGTTTGGGGATGTTTTCAGTTTTTGTTTCCATCATTCAATTCTTTGATTTTTGAGTAATGAGTTATGGAAACTAAAAACACATAAAATGTGTTTTCAAGTTATGAAAACAGAGTTATGATGGCATTTTTGTAAATACACACACATTGAGGGACCTACAGTCAGACGAACATTGTCTTTTTTCTTTTTTTCTTTTTTTTTTCTTTTTTTTTTTTTGGTCTTTCACGCTGGGCCTCACCTTTCTCTATTCTCTTCATCTTCTTCTTCTTTTTCTTTTTCATGCTAGCTTCTAGGTTTGGTGGCATTTTTGTTTTCCCATTCTTTTTCATTGGGTTTCTAGGCTTGGGAAAAAAAAAAAAAAAAAAAAAAAAAAAAAGCACATTGGGTTTCTAGGTTTGGTTGCCTATCCCACATCAATACCAACCTTACCACTGTGAACAACCACCAAACCCCACATTTTGCCAAACCTACATCAAAACCCAACCACCATCGTGGGGTTTGTTGAAGACCATGACTGTGAGGAAAAAAAAAACCCACGGCGAGCATAACGCAAGCCCACGTCAAGTACACCCACAACGGCAACCTAGAAATGATCCAGCAAAAAAAAAAAAAAAAAACTCCATCCTCTCCAAACAAAAATCAAGAACACCGCTAAAAAACTCACCACCAGTCTGATTTTGTCTGATCCAAAAGCCCAGAACAAAAGTCCATTGAAAACGTCGAGGAGATAGCCTCGCCGGTACATGTTTCTTTATGCTCGTCGGCGCCGTTGGGTCGCAATGGAGGAGATAGTGCCGTCGATACATGTCGAAGAGATGGGTGTTGTTCATTGGTGACGATCCTAACGAGGCAAGGGAGCTTCTGAAATTTTTATGGGTTCTTGTTTGGGTTTTGGGAGATTAACAGGGGTGAAGAGGTGAAGGGGAAATGAGAAAAGAGAAAAAGATAGGTCCCACAAAAATCAGAAAAATGTGAGTGATGAGAAGCTGAGTGAAGTGTGCAAAACAGGCGGGGATTAGGAAATTGGGATATTTTAAGTAATGAGTGATAAGTGATAAGTGATGAGTGATGAGTGATGAAAATTGAGTGAAAAATGATAAGTGATGGAAAAAAAAAATCAAACAGCCCCTAATGGATGGCAAGTTTTCATCGGGGATTCTAGCCTTTTACCCCTATTTTTTAAAATACTTGGCAATATGCCCATGTTTTGAAACTATTTAGGTTCGTGTCCCTGTTTCAAAACTCAATTTTATTAAAATTGAGTTTCAATCAAAAAACTAGATTGGTATAAAATCGAGTATGGGGCGATCAAAATTAAAAAAATAAATAAAATTGCATGGAACTCGAGCTCCATGAATTCGAGTTCCATGCAAAATATATATATATATATATATTAAGTTTGATCACCCTATAGCTACGTTCAGATATACCTATAGTGGCATTTTAAAGGGAACTTGAGCTCCATGTACTCGAGTTCTATGCAATTTTTTTTTTATTAGTTTGATCACCTCAAATCTATAGTTGCATTCAGATATACCTATAGTGGTGTTTTAAAGGGAACTCGAGTTCCATGCAATTTTTTTTTTTTTTTTAAAGTTTGATCACCTCAAACCTATAGCTGCATTTACATAGACCTATAGTAGCGTTTTAAAGGGAACTCGAGATCCATGAACTCGAGTTCCATGCAATTTTTTTTTTTTTTAAATTTGATCAGGCATAACTCGATTTTAAACCAATCGAGTTTTTTTTTTTTTTTTTTATTGAAACTCGATCTTGAGATAATTAAGTTTCAAAATAGGGGCATGAACCTAAATAGTTTGAAAACATAGGTATATTGCCAAATATTTTAAAAAATAAGGGTAGAAGGCTAGAATCTCCAGTTTTCATCACCCATAACTCAAAATTGGTGGGTCTCAAAAAGAGAAAGTCTGTTTGGCTGTGTTTTCAAGTTTTGTTTCCATCACTCAATTTTTTAATTTTTTAATGATGAAAAACGTAAATAACTTTTAGGTATTTTTGACTTATGAAAATTGAGTTACGATAACTGATGATGCCGAGAAATTCACCAGTGAGCCATACGATACTTACGCATTCGAATGTAAAACCTGCACAATACAAAGAGAGAAACCTAACAGAGAGCACCGGTGTGGTGCCGGCCAAATACCCTCTGAAGGTTAAGTTAGAACTATTCTCAACTCCAGAATGCTAGAGCAGGGGTAGATTATGCGTACCTTTTTCTTGAGGGTCTTTGGGTTTTTATAGTAGCGTAGGGTCAGACTCCTTTGTTTGCGGAATAAGTCTTTTCCTTATGGGGAAGATACTCATTAATGTGTGTATATTCTAGAATTCTACTCATGTTGGGACTTTACAAACCAGGAAAAATCATGTGTCGCAAGTATTTTCCATTTAAGGTTCCTTAGAGACCACATAATAATGAGCTGGATGCTACGTGGCCGTTCGATCCGTACATGCCACATCTGTCCATGCCACATCTGTCCAGATAGCTCTGTTATGCATAATTTTTCCTCTTCAGTTGCCCCCTTCACCCTATGGGTCCGTGATCTCGGAGTGAAAGGACCCGTGGGGTGACAGANAAAAAAAAAAAAAAAAAACTCCATCCTCTCCAAACAAAAATCAAGAACACCGCTAAAAAACTCACCACCAGTCTGATTTTGTCTGATCCAAAAGCCCAGAACAAAAGTCCATTGAAAACGTCGAGGAGATAGCCTCGCCGGTACATGTTTCTTTATGCTCGTCGGCGCCGTTGGGTCGCAATGGAGGAGATAGTGCCGTCGATACATGTCGAAGAGATGGGTGTTGTTCATTGGTGACGATCCTAACGAGGCAAGGGAGCTTCTGAAATTTTTATGGGTTCTTGTTTGGGTTTTGGGAGATTAACAGGGGTGAAGAGGTGAAGGGGAAATGAGAAAAGAGAAAAAGATAGGTCCCACAAAAATCAGAAAAATGTGAGTGATGAGAAGCTGAGTGAAGTGTGCAAAACAGGCGGGGATTAGGAAATTGGGATATTTTAAGTAATGAGTGATAAGTGATAAGTGATGAGTGATGAGTGATGAAAATTGAGTGAAAAATGATAAGTGATGAAAAAAAAAAATCAAACAGCCCCTAATGGATGGCAAGTTTTCATCGGGGATTCTAGCCTTTTACCCCTATTTTTTAAAATACTTGGCAATATGCCCATGTTTTGAAACTATTTAGGTTCGTGTCCCTGTTTCAAAACTCAATTTTATTAAAATTGAGTTTCAATCAAAAAACTAGATTGGTATAAAATCGAGTATGGGGCGATCAAAATTAAAAAAATAAATAAAATTGCATGGAACTCGAGCTCCATGAATTCGAGTTCCATGCAAAATATATATATATATATATATTAAGTTTGATCACCCTATAGCTACGTTCAGATATACCTATAGTGGCATTTTAAAGGGAACTTGAGCTCCATGTACTCGAGTTCTATGCAATTTTTTTTTTATTAGTTTGATCACCTCAAATCTATAGTTGCATTCAGATATACCTATAGTGGTGTTTTAAAGGGAACTCGAGTTCCATGCAATTTTTTTTTTTTTTTTAAAGTTTGATCACCTCAAACCTATAGCTGCATTTACATAGACCTATAGTAGCGTTTTAAAGGGAACTCGAGATCCATGAACTCGAGTTCCATGCAATTTTTTTTTTTTTTAAATTTGATCAGGCATAACTCGATTTTAAACCAATCGAGTTTTTTTTTTTTTTTTTTATTGAAACTCGATCTTGAGATAATTAAGTTTCAAAATAGGGGCATGAACCTAAATAGTTTGAAAACATAGGTATATTGCCAAATATTTTAAAAAATAAGGGTAGAAGGCTAGAATCTCCAGTTTTCATCACCCATAACTCAAAATTGGTGGGTCTCAAAAAGAGAAAGTCTGTTTGGCTGTGTTTTCAAGTTTTGTTTCCATCACTCAATTTTTAATTTTTTAATGATGAAAAACGTAAATAACTTTTAGGTATTTTTGACTTATGAAAATTGAGTTACGATAACTGATGATGCCGAGAAATTCACCAGTGAGCCATACGATACTTACGCATTCGAATGTAAAACCTGCACAATACAAAGAGAGAAACCTAACAGAGAGCACCGGTGTGGTGCCGGCCAAATACCCTCTGAAGGTTAAGTTAGAACTATTCTCAACTCCAGAATGCTAGAGCAGGGGTAGATTATGCGTACCTTTTTCTTGAGGGTCTTTGGGTTTTTATAGTAGCGTAGGGTCAGACTCCTTTGTTTGCGGAATAAGTCTTTTCCTTATGGGGAAGATACTCATTAATGTGTGTATATTCTAGAATTCTACTCATGTTGGGACTTTACAAACCAGGAAAAATCATGTGTCGCAAGTATTTTCCATTTAAGGTTCCTTAGAGACCACATAATAATGAGCTGGATGCTACGTGGCCGTTCGATCCGTACATGCCACATCTGTCCATGCCACATCTGTCCAGATAGCTCTGTTATGCATAATTTTTCCTCTTCAGTTGCCCCTTCACCCTATGGGTCCGTGATCTCGGAGTGAAAGGACCCGTGGGGTGACAGATTGATTTGGATCCTGGGAGACTTGTTAGTCTTTGACAGGCTGGCCCGAAATTATTTATGGCGATTTATTTTTATTTTTATTTTTATTTTTATTTTTTTGTCTATCCATTTTTTCATGGACATGCACTTCATAATAAAATTTTTTTTTTTTTTGTCCGTCCAGGACTTCATCATTTTTTTTGTCCATCCACTTTGGTCATGGATTTGTTGTTGGTACCAAGTGTGACCTTGTCACCTTGTTGGTTGTCCACTTGAGGTCGTGGACTTGTTGAGGTCTTGTCACCTTGTTGGTCGTCCACTTGGGGTCGTGGACTTCTTGAGGTGACTAAGTGTTACCTTGCCACTTTATGGGTCGTCCACTTGGGGTCGTGGACTTATTGAGGTGACTAAGTGTTACCTCGTCACCTTGTTGGTCGTCCACTTGGGGTCGTAGACTTCTTGAGGTGACTAAGTGTTACCTTACTACCTTGTTGGTCGTCCACTTGGGGTCGTGGACTTGTTGAGGTGACTAAGTGTTACCTTGTCACCTTGTGGGTCGTCCACTTGGGGTCGTGGACTTGTTGAGGTGACTAAGTGTTACCTTGTCACCTTGTTGGTCGTCCATTCGGGGTCGTGGACTTGTTGAGGTGACTAAGTATTACCTCGTCACCTTGATGGTCGTCCATGGGGTCGTGGACTTGTTGAGGTGACTAAGTGTTACATCGTCACCTTGATGATCGTCCACTTGGGGTCGTGGACTTGTTGAGGTGACTAAGTGTTACATCGTCACCTTGTTAGTCGTCCACTTAGGGTCGTGGACTTGTTGAGGTGACTAAGTATTACCTCGTCACCTTGATGGTCGTCCACTTGGGGTCGTAGACTTGTTGAGGTGACTAAGTGTTACCTCGTCACCTTGATGGTCGTCCACTTGGGGTCGTGGACTTGTTGAGGTGACTAAGTGTTACATCATCACCTTGTTGGTCGTCCACTTGGGGTTGTGGACTTGTTGAGGTGACTAAGTCTTACCTCATCACCTTGATGGTCGTCCACTTAGGGTCGTGGACTTGTTGAAGTGACTAACTGTTACGACATCACCTTGTTGGTCATCCACTTGGGGTCGTGGACTTGTTGAGGTGACTAAGTGTCTAAGTGTTACCTCGTCACCTTGATGGTCGTCCACTTGGGGTCGTGGACTTGTTGAGGTGACTAAGTGTTACATCGTCACCTTGATGGTCGTCCACTTGGGGTCGTGGACTTGTTAAGGTGACTAAGTGTTACATCGTCACCTTGTTGGTCGTCCACTTAGGGTCATGGACTTGTTGAGGTGACTAAGTGTCTAAGTGTTACCTCGTCACCTTGATAGTCATCCACTTGGGGTCGTGGACTGTAATTTATATCTGTCATCTTTTATGGACTTGTAATTTTCATCCTTCTTGGATGATCCGTCCACTTTGTGCACTTATAATTACATCCTCTTGGGATGATCCTTCCACTTTGTGAGAGTGTTTACCCTCTTGAAGTGATCCATCCATCTTGTGAACTTTGTAGGAATGCAGGTAGGAAAACATAGTTTTGTCTGAATATTCCTCTTATTAATTAAAAAATCATGCATTTGTAGAAAAGTACTTGCCCCCTTAGGCTTAAAAACATATTGTAGCGGAAAATTGACTAAGTAAAACTAGTAATTGTAAAAAAAAAACTAAATAAACTGGAAAATTAGGGAGCGCTTTTGTTCTTCATATTATCTCTACTGGTAGTATTTCCATAGGTGCTTCGTGTTCTATGGGTATTGTAGCTTTTGCCCATCCAGCGTTTCGAGGCGGTAGGTTCCCTTCCTCTGTCATGGTTCATTGCTCTTCTATGCACA
The DNA here is from genome assembly GCF_002906115.3 of Quercus suber. Classification (NCBI taxonomy): domain Eukaryota; kingdom Viridiplantae; phylum Streptophyta; class Magnoliopsida; order Fagales; family Fagaceae; genus Quercus; species Quercus suber. The sequence goes on from NW_027069890.1 coordinate 378,348, forward strand.
TGGTCTGCTGATGATCTTCCATCTTCATCATGGCAATGTACCACTTGTGTGCGGCCACCTGATTTCCTCGTAGCTCTCCAACCCCGTACTCCGTAGGAAACTTAATCATTAGGCGGTATGTTGACATTACCGCCTTCCATGAATTAAGGGTGGGTCGTCCGATGATAGCATTATAAGCAGATGAGCAGTCGACCACAAGGAAAGTCACATCCTTAGTGATCTGCTGAGGATAATCACCTAATGTTACCGAAAGCGTGACCACGCCCAGTGGGAATACCCTCGTACCTCCAAAACCAACCAGTGAAGTAATTGTCGATATTAAGCGTTCTCTATCAATCCTCATCTGCTGGAACGCTGGGCAGTATAGGATGTCTGCTGAGCTACCATTGTCGATCAGCACCTAGTGTATGTTGAAGTCCCCCACTCGTAAGGTGATGACAAGCGCGTCATCATGAGGGTGGTGAAGACGTTGAGCATCGTCTTTTGAGAATCCTACGATCGAGCTCTCTGTCCGTGCTATCTTTCGTACGGAGCCCGTTCGCTGGATGTTATAAACCTTCCTGAGGTATGTCTTTCTGGCCTTCTTGGACGACCCCATAGTTGCCGTGCCCCCTACGATCATTCTTATATCCCCTATAGGTGTTCTGGGGAGCTCATTTTCTCGTCGAGGTGGCTGCTCTTAATGTTGCTGATCTGTCCTTTCCTTGCTAACGAACTTCTGCAAATTTTCCTGTCTAATAAGGGCCTCGATTTGCTGTTTTAAGTCGTAGCAGTCAGCCGTATCATGTCTATGATCACGGTGGAAATGACAATACTTGTCCCTGGATCGCCTATTGGGATCTCTCTTTAAATTTTCGGGAAAGGTCAGGGATCCTTCGTCCTTGATCTGCATTAGTACCTGGTCTATTGGGGCAGTCAACGGGGTGAAATTCATGAATTTCCCTCCAAGGGGCTTGGAGCGTTTGTCATCCTTTCGATCTCAGTCCTGTCGGGCATCTTCTTGCTTCTTTCTTTTTCTTGGCTTTTCGTCTCGAGTCAAAAGCGCATCCTCAGTGTTCATGTACTTAGTAGCCCTGTAGAGGACCTCCGACATCGTTTTTGGGTCGTTTTTGTATAGAGAGAAAAGGAACTTACCCTTTCGCAACCCGTTTGTGAAGGCTGCTACCAGTATCTTATCGTCGGTTTCATCGATCGAGAGTGCTTCCTTATTAAAGCGTGTTATGTAGGATCTCAGCGTCTCATCCTCTTGTTGCTTGATGCTCATCAAGCACGCTGTGGACTTCTTATACCTATGTCCCCCGATGAAGTGTGTAGTGAACTGAGCACTTAGCTCCTTGAAAGTGCTGATGCAGTTCGGCATCAGTCGGCTGAACCATACCCTTGCGGGGCCTTTAAGCATTGTAGGGAAGGCCCTACACATGATCTCATCTGCTACCCCTTGAAGGTGCATTAGGGTCTTGAAGGTCTCTAGGTGATCCAGTGGATCCTTTACTCCGTCATAATTATCTATGTGCGGCATGTGAAATTTATGAGGTAGAGGAAAGGCATTGACGGGGGCAGTGAATGGTGAGTCGGTTCTGTTGACTAGGTCGTCAAGGTCGCTGGATACTCGTCCTTTGAGAGCGTTCATCATGACTTCCATCTGTTCCTTCATCGCCTGCATCTCTATGAAAATAGAGGGTAGAGCCGCGTCCGTGAGGGATGGGAGGCTCATGTGTTGCCTGTCTAGTCTGCTTGGGGCGTTACTGCCTTCAAGTCTTTCTAGGTTCCTCCTTTCTGCGCTGGTCCCTTCTTGATCTTCTCATTGGTCATTTGGCACTGCATTCTTCTGGCGCAGCTGTTCATCCAGGTCGTGGTTCTGTTTGGTTAGGCGCTCCAAGACAGCAGCGAGAGTTTGGACTTGTCTCTCTAGAGCCGTCGTAGGTGGTTCCTCTCCTTGGACGTTGTTAGTGGTTGCCATACATCAAGTGAGTACCATGCAATCTTTTTGTCCGGGAAACGATAATATGGCTTACGAATCTCAAATGCGTTTCCCACAGACGGCACCAACTGATGATGCCGAGAAATTCACTAGTGAGCCACACGATACCTACGCACTCGAATGTAAAACCTGCACAATACAAAGAGAGAAACCTAACAAAGAGCACCAGTGTGGTGTCGGCCAAATACCCTCCGAAGGTTAAGTTAGAACTATTCTCAACTCCAGAGTGCTAGAGTAAGGGTAGATTATGCGTACCTTTTTCTTGAGAATCTTTGGGTTTTTATAGTAGCGTAGGGCCAGACTCCTTTGTTTGCGGAACAAGTCTTTTCCTTATAGGGAAGATACTCATTAATGCGTGTATATTCTAGAATTCTACTCATGTTGGGACTTTACAAACCAAGAAAAATCGTGTGTCGCAAGTATTATTTAAAGTTCCTTGAAGACCACATAATAATGAGCTGAATGCTACATGACCGTTCGGTCCGTACATACCACGTTTGCCCGTGCCACCTCTGTCCAGATAGCTCTATCATACATAATTTTTCCTCTTCAATAACATTATGATAAATACACACATTTTAAAGGACCCAAACAAGTAACGTCTAGGCGCAACTTTTGATGTCTCCACCAATGCCTCTACATCAGTTCACTGAGATCACTCCAATTTCTTTACACCGCCAACTCCAAACACAAAAGCCTCTGCCCTGCCCTCACCTCCTCACGCACGCACTCACCCCAGTCAAGCCCACCGAGCCCCACCTCATACCCGGCCCGTTTAGCACCACCTGGGTCTCAATGTTCTTGTTGTTTCCCATCCGAGTTCATTGATGTACTACTCTCTGCCCCCATTACAGATATCCAACACACACAAATATTATCCTTTTATCTTCAAGTTCTTTCTTCTCGTGCCACCGGAGAGGGAGAGAGAGAGAAAGAGCGAAAGATTTGAGGGTCAGAGATCCATCTGCTAATCTCTGAGCAGAGAGAGAGGCAAAGAGAAAAGGTTGTGGCTTTTGATTGTGAGAAATAAAAGCAAAAGCAAAAGCAAAATTCGCAAACAAAGGGAGAGGAAAAGGACAAAAGGAGGTCAAGGTGTCTGCTTTTGATTCATTGGCTCCACAATACAATGGATTCACATCACACAACGTTTTTTTAAAATTAAAAAAAAAAAAATTTCATATTTACAACCGGTCAGGCACTACTTGGTGAGTTGACTCAGCTTATTTGGACTCTGTTTTTTTACCATTGATGGACGTCGAGCGTGCGAGACGAAGTGGAGAAGAAATGGGATGGTAAAGTGAGGTATAACTGGTAAGTGGAGTTAATAGGGACGGGTAGGGGGTCAGGTTCACTGGTGAGCTCAGAGTGTGTGGGTCCTATTTTTTTAGATATTTTTAGTTGAAAATATAAGTGATTGGTGCCAACTAGCTGAGTGTGATCTTTCATCATTATTAGGCGATAGAAAATGAGTAACGGAGTGATAGGTGATAAATGCTACACTTTTCTTCTAAGCTGAAGTTACTTGAATGTATCCTATCTTAGATATTATCCCTGCACACGATACTTTACCACCACAAAAATGGAGGATCTGAGGCTGAGAGGGTTCAACACAAGTTCCACAACCTCTACCCCTCCCCTTCACACACTTAGACACGCACGTCGCACAACCTTGAACCATGTGTTTATGGCAGTTTACATTTGTGCTATCTTAGCCCATCTTTATCACCATGCACACAAACTCATCCAATCAACCACCTTAGCCTCCTTCTTTATCACCCTTTCCTTGTTTATCTCTGATATTATCCTTGCCATCATTTGGGTCATGCAGCAATGTTTCCGAGTGGCCATTGTTTATCGCAGTGAATTCCCTGAAAACCTTGAAAAGGTCATGAAGAAATCGGATTTTCCAGCACTAGACATGTTCATTTGCACAGCAGATCCGTACAAGGAACCACCAATAAGGTTGGTGAGCACAGCCTTATCAGTCATGGCTTATGACTATCCAACAGAGAAGATTTCGGTCTATGTATCGGATGATGGTGGTTCACAGCTCATTCTCTTCGCTTGTATGGAAGCTGCAAAGTTTGCAAGTCATTGGTTACCATTTTGTAGGAAGACGAACATAATAGACAGAAGCCCAGAAGCCTATTTTGCATCAAAGCACTCATGGTCATCTGATGCTGAAAAGATTAAGGTAATAGTAGTATTTAGTAGTTCATCAAAAAAATAATATTTAGTAAAACCTTTGGGTCAAAAGGCCAAAACTTAGTTATAATTTCTTAAATATTTATAAATTCAACTATATGTGATTCTATTGACAATATTATCTTACATAAAGATAATTTGTTTGAAAGAGAGTTTTATATAGTTTTTTATTATCAAAACAAGGTATTGATCGATTTTTGGTATAAATGGAGATTAAATATCATATTTCTTATTTAGTCATAAATTTTTTTACTAATTAAGTTAACTACTTCAATATAAATTAAATTAAACATTTGATCCTATTAATCATATTTAAAATTAATTATTAAATCTAAATTACACAACTCAAGGGAGTGGATCTAAGTTTAGCCCAATTCTTTTTTGATAAACTCATATTGAGCTAATTAAATTTTCCTAATACGTACCTCCCCCTTTTTTCTCTAGCCAAATTCTCTTTTTCTTGATGAATTAGATTCATGTTACTTAATATTAAGCGATATGAATTATATCCAGACATAATTCCTGTGCAAGTCTTGATCAAATTTCCCAGTGTGGATCATTTGCTCATCCCAAAGAAATTCCTCTATGTTCATTTGCACAGCAGATCCGTACAAGGAACCACCAATAAGGTTGGTGAGCACAGCCTTATCAGTCATGGCTTATGACTATCCAACAGAGAAGATTTCGGTCTATGTATCGGATGATGGTGGTTCACAGCTCACTCTCTTTGCTTTTATGGAAGCTGCAAAGTTTGCAAGTCATTGGTTACCATTTTGTAGGAAGACGAACATAATAGACAGAAGCCCAGAAGCCTATTTTGCATCAAAGCACTCATGGTCATCTGATGCTGAAAAGATTAAGGTAATAGTAGTATTTAGTAGTTCATCAAAAAAGTAATATTTAGTAAAACCTTTGGGTCAAAAGGCCAAAACTTAGTTATAGTTTCTTAAATACTTATAAATTCAACTATATGTGATTCTATTGACAATATTATCTTACATAAAGATAATTTGTTTGAAAGAGAGTTTCATATAGTTTTTTATTATCAAAACAAGGTGTTGATCGATTTTTGATATAAATTGAGATTAAATATCATATTTCTTATTTAGTCATAAATTTTTTTACTAATTGAGTTAACTACTTAAATATAAATTAAATTAAACATTTGATCCTATTAATCATATTTAAAATTAATTATTAAATCTAAATTACACAACTCAAGGGAGTGGATCTAAGTTTAGCCCAATTCTTTTTTGATAAACTTATATTGAGCTAATTAAATTTTCCTAATACGTACCTCCCCCTTTTTTCTCTAGCCAAATTCTCTTTTTCTTGATGAATTAGATTCATGTTACTTAATATTAAGCGATATGAATTATATCCAGACATAATTCCTGTGCAAGTCTTGATCAAATTTCCCAGTGTGGATCATTTGCTCATCCCAAAGAAATTCCTCTTTTTGTGACCAATTATATATATTCAAAACTCTATACTTTATAAATTGTTTATAATTAACCATATAATTTCTAAAGTTTCAAATTAATTCTTAAAATTAAATCAAATTATTAAAAAATTAGATTATAAATGATTATAGTTTTAAAAGTTAAAAGTATTTATTTGAAACTAGCAAAAGTATAAGTTTAAATTTCTAATAGTCTTGAACTTAATGATTAAATTTGAAAATTTCTAAACTATTGAGTTTAATTTAAAATTACTCCTAAAATATAAAGTGTAAATTTAACCGCATCAAACCTAAAAGCCAAGTGCAAACAGCACTTGTCTTCCCTCTTACAAGGAGACATATAGTGCATAACTGCATATAGCCATATACTAAAGAAATTAGAAACCTAATAATTGAATCTCAAATGTAATTGAGTTTTTTAATTTTCAAGTTTATTTAATTCAAGTTTTTTGTCCAATTCTGTTAAAATATTGGCGGTAATTATACAATTAACTAATTAAAAAAAATTTGAAAAAAATTCTCACACATAAATGCTATAAAATATTTTTATTAATTATATAGATTTTTTTTTCATGTGAGAAAAATACTTTTTTAATAACAATTTTTTTTTTAATGAAATTGGACAAAAGTCCTGAATTGAATAAATTTGAAATGTAGAAGACTTAATTGAATTAAAGTAAAATTAGAGAACTAAAATGAATTTTAGACAAATTTAGAAGGTATAATTTGCATTTTAGCCTTAATTTTTTATATAGGCATAACAAAAAATTTTACAAACTTTTTCACAATCACAAGTCTTAAATAAGAGATAATAAAAGCAATGTTAGTTAAAGATCCTATTGAGAATTAATAACAACTTATTTATTCTGAAATTAAAATTTGTTATGGAAAATATTGTATACATAGTATTGCTCTAATTTATTGGACACATCTCATATTTGATCTCTCTCTCTCTCTCAAACACACACATATATATAACTCCCTTTCTCTTAAAACAATGCACTTTTGGGTATGAGTGAGAAAGGGATTGAACCCCTTAGCTTTAACCTATGTGCATATTTCTATTGGATATATCATAAAGGCATATAGTGAAAATAAAATAAAACCTACAATATTATCTAACCCTTTCTTTTTTTATTGTAATATTGATGGAAGGATATGCGCATATCATTTATTCATTCAATTAAATGATTACACAAAATTGCACTCGGAATTAAGCATTATTCATACCTAATGCACAAAACTTATACTTTTGAGGGATCTTAGAGAGGGTCATGATAAACAGTCTTACTCTTTTATTTTTAATAAGGTTAATTCTTGAATTTGAACTCACGGCCTATCATTTTTAGAAGAAGACACTTATTATTGCACAAATGGCCAATTTAGATGGAAAGGGAATAGAATCTCCTCTAAAACTTATTGATTCCCTTTTAAAATTATAATTTGCAGGGAAGATTTATTCATGGAACTTTTGTAAAATTAATGCGATTTCCTCATTGAAGAGTTCTATCAAACAATAACCCTAACCATTAACTTAATCACATTCTTGTTCTTAACAATCCTACAGATAATGTATGAAAGAATGAAAGTTAGGTTAGTGAATGTTCTTGAGCTTGGGAAAGTTTGCGAAGAATATATCACTGATGAGTCAGAGCGCAAGGCTTTGAGCAAATGGACAGATGAATTTACACACCAAGATCATTCAACTATCATTAAGGTTTGTTTTATATCAAGGGATTTACTATTTGTGTTAAAAAAGATCAGTGTATTCATTGTTAGCATTTTTTTTTTCTTTTTTGTCTTTGACAATGTTAGTGATACAAATTACTTTATTAATTTTTTACAACTTATTAAGGTGACAAATTATAATTGAAGTTCTCATTTTCACATTAACTAATCACTAGCACTACTTTTATCATACATCAATTACAAAAGGTTACATCAATTGTTGTGAAAAAAAAAAAAAAAATTTGTATCCATAGACTCTTTTATTCATTCCAAAGAAATTAATCCAAGGGTCATCACATATTGTAGAACAGCATTGGGATAGGAATTGGTAATAGAAACAATTGCTCGGCCAAAAAAGTAGCAAAATTTTTTTGTTTTGGGCATCTAATTCCCATTTTAAAATAGTAATTCCTTTTTATTTTTAGGTAATTAAAACTTTAGTGGGCATCTAATATATTGGCTTGTACCATGATCAGGTCTTATTAGAGAGTAGCAAAAACAAAGATATCACGGATCATTTGATGCCAAATCTCATCTATCTCTCTAGAGAAAAGAGCAAAACTTCATCCCACCATTTCAAGGCTGGTGCCCTTAATGCCTTGGTAAGCCTTCTTATATTTGAGCCAAAATGTACTATGTTACACTTTCTACTACTTCTTTTATAGTTCTTTTTGTGTTTCTGTTCATCAATTGCTACTTGTTTTGGCCTTTTGTTTTAAAGCTTCGAGTCTCGGCTGCCATGACCAATGCACCTATAATCCTAACCTTGGATTGTGATACATACTCTAATGATCCACAAACACCTCTTCGTGCATTGTGTTATCTATCAGATCCTAAACTTCAGTCCAAATTAGGATATGTTCAATTCCTTCAAATGTTTCATGGGATCAACAAGAATGATACTTATGGTAGTGAATATAAACGAGTTTTTCAAACTAATCCAATGGGTATGGATGGACTATTGGGCCCAAATTATGTTGGAACCGGATGCTATTTCAATCGGTGGGTTTTCTTTGGAGGTCCATTAGCTTTTATTTCACCAGAAATCACAGAAATTAGCCCATACAATGTAGTGAACAAGCCCATCCAATCCCAACAAATTCTCGATTTGGCACACAAGGTTGCAAGATGCAATTATGAGAACAATACCAAATGGGGGTTCGAGGTAAGCCTTTGAGTTTGTTTATATTTCCCTAGCTTATAAGTTATAAGTTATATCTGATTAGTGTGCTTTTTGATTAGTTTTTCCTTTTAAAAAAAAAAAAAAAAAAAAAAACTTAATCATTTGCTTATGTATGATTGATTAAATCGTCACTTTTCTTAAGTATAACTATACTTTTGTATTCCCATAGGGAACTCAGGTAGTGAGTTTATTGGTTTGGGATATGGCGTAAAGTTGGAAGTCTTAAATTCAATCTACCATTCTATTGGTTGATTTATGGGATTTTTGAGATGTCTCATGAATAGCGAGCAAAATAATCTGGTTAAAAACTAGGATATCACTTCCTTGCACATACATACTTTTTTCAACTTTTAATAAATAAACAAATAAAATTTTCAGCAAAAAACTAATCCAATTGCACACTAAGTATTATATAATAATTAAAATTTAGGGTCGAAATCTTATTTTCATCTAGAAAATGCTGAATATCTTACATGGATTCAATTCTTAATTAAAGAAGAGTGAAAAGTGAAAAATCACATTCGATTGTAAGTATAACTTATAGATGATCAATAAATTCATTGTGCAATACGTAGATGGGCTTCAAATATGGATCACTAGTTGAGGACTTCTACACGGGTTATCGGCAAAAATGTGATGGATGGAGGTCCATATTTTGCAATCCTAAGAGGCCAGCCTTTTTGGGTGATGCACTAATCAGCCTTATGGATGGATTAAATCAATGCCAAAGATGGGCCATTGGTGCTATACAAATTGAATTCTCAAAATATAGCCCCGTAACCTTTGGCACTAGGTCCATGGGCCTTATTATGGGCCTTACTTATACATATTATATACTGTTAACCAATTGGCTTATTCCATACATCATATATGCCTTCCTCCCCCAACTAGCTCTTCTCAATGAAGTTAGTATATTCCCAAAGGTATGTACCTAAACACTTTACAAATTTCATGTCATTACTTTGGTTTTTCTCTTTTGGATAGAATAATTTAGCCATGTAATTACTTAAATGTTAGTCTTTGAAATATATGCTAGGCTTCTCTACTCTTTTTCTTTTCCCCACTTTTATTCGCTAAACTTTTGAAGTGTTGATGCCAAGATTATGTCATTCATTAATGTTAATGAATTTATTATTTTTATATCAACAAGTCTATGGAGGCCAATTTTTCACAATTACTAGCATGTTCTGTTATGATTAGTATATAATAAAAATAATGTTAGAGATTAAGCCATGTGTAGAGCAATTTAACCTAGGCCACTTTCAGACAATAAATGGCCCTAGCTCCCCCAATGAAAGAAGACCCCTATTCACCAACAAAATATATTTAATTAGTCTTGCAATATAGAAAGAAGAAAAAAAATTAAGGCACCTCACCTAGGGGGAAAAAATTAAGGCTCTCTCTATTGGCCAACGTAATGCATTGTTTATCAACAAAAGTTATTTTTGAAAAATTATCTTCTCTTTGAATGCTATGCTACATATAAAAATTTTAATTAATTAATTTTTTTAATCTATCATCTCATGGTTTGGAGAAAGAGAGAGAGAGAGATTGTTTGTCAAAAAGCCAATGGCACATATGGTGCAAATAAGAAGGGTAAAGAAGGTAGGGTAAGTAGAAATTACATTGTGATAAGTGTGCCGTGTGGCACATATGGTGCAAATAAGAACACAAGAAACTCCACAATTTTTTTACATCAATTAGTTTAGAGTTACAACAGTTTTTACCACACATTTTACAACTGCCAAGTTGACAAGTTTTGAATGGTAAATGATAAATAGAAAGTTAGTGATGAGTCTAGATGTGAACTAAAAAAACCCTGCTAGGTGTCAACTCAACTGTTGTAAAAATTATTATGGTGAATAGGTAGCTAAAGTTTCTCTTGATTAATATTCTACCAGCAGTATTACTATACATAATTACTGTATTTTTTTTATTTTTTTATACTTGTTTGAGCTTATCGATCTCTAATTATATATAATGTCATTTTCATTTTCTCTACCAAAGGAACAAAACACTACTTCTTCAACAGTACATGAAATTAAAATTAGATTTGTTACCAATGTTTATACTCGTGTGATGAATCTATAAAAATATTTTTTATATTGAGAAATATGCAAATTTCTTTAGTTAGTAGGGAAAGGATGTGAAAGTTATACTATTATTTTAAATCTATCCCTTTTCCTTTGATTAGTTCAATGATTATTTAAGATAAATCATTATTACCAGTATTTATCACTTTATTTTTGCCATAAATTAGAATCTTACCATTCTTAATTCGATTCTACAATTTGATCTATAAGGACCTCTCATTGATCTTGCTTAGGATCCCAATTCTAATAATTTAGGTTTTACAGGTAAATTATACTTTCCTATTATAGATCATGCTTCATATCACCGGAAAATTATTAGATACTCCTGAAGTATTATAAATGTGTAGTCCCCTCTCTCACATGAATGATAGGTCCCACCATGAATTTAATTAATGGGATCCACCATTCATATGAAAATAGGAAGTACGCATTTATGGTACTCTGGGAGTACACAATAATTTCTTCATATCACCTATGTATGATTTTTTTTTTTTTTTTAATCTTAAAAATGATTTTTGGATAAATTTGTTACTAGTGATAAACAAAACATAGCTGAAAATTTGGATGAAAAGTATTTCCAAAATTAAATAAATATTAAAATAATAATTTTTATTTATATAAGAAAGTATCACATTTGAAATTTTGGTCTAAGACCCAAAATGTATTGAGCCACTCCTAGAAATATTAAAGTAAAATTGCTCTAATCATAACTTGCCACATTAATAAGTTGTGAAAAAAGCCATGTTACCATCATTAAGTGATTGTCATTTTTCAATTGATGAATTGATTTAATTGAAAAATGAGTTGTAGTTATCGGAGCCATGGTTCTTCTTGTACGTGTTTCTTTTCGTTGGAGCCTATGGAAGTGATTTCCTTGAATTTATAGTAGAGGGTGGAACAGTTCAAAGGTGGTGGAATGATCAAAGAATGTGGATGATAAGAGTACTCTCAGGCTTCTTCTTCGCATTCCTGGAGTACTTTCTCAAGTGTCTAGGCATTTCCACGTACGGTTTTAGTTTGACTAACAAAGTTGTTGACGATGAACAAAGCAAAAGATATGACCAAGGTGTTTTTGAATTTGGAGTCCCATCACCCATGTTTGTGCCAATAACAATGGCAGCAATAATCAACTTAGTCTCATTTTTTATGGGGCTCATGCAAGTTTTGAAGGGCAGCAATTCGGAGGGACTATTTTTGCAGATGTCTATGGCAGGTTTTGTAGTGGTGAATTCCATGCTAATCTATGAAGCCGTAGTCTTGAGGAGGGATAAAGGAAGAATGCCAGTGAAGATTACTACAATTTCTACATGTCTGGCATTGGCTCTCTATGTTCTAGCTTCACCGGTTCTCTTCATCTAAGGAATATAAATTAGGAATTGGGTTTATATTCTTTCTGCTAAATAAGTGGAAAACTTCATTACTTGTATGCAATTTCAAGTATGGAACCTTTTTTTTTTTTTTTTTTTGAGAAACCAGTCAAGAATTTTATTCAATCAACAGAAAAATCATTGTCAAACAATACAAGAGGGGCAACATCACTATGGATGTCTTCCAACCAAATCTGGGGTTCAACATAATGCTTTGCTAATTTGGCTATTTTATTAGCCACAGCATTACCCTTTCGACGTACATGGAAAAAAGTACAAGAACTGATCTGCAAAGCCCAAACGTGGGAATCCTCAATAACATGAACAAAAGATGCCAGACAAGAAGGGCCAGCCTTAACTCTTTAAGATAGCTGATGACTGTACTAGAGTCCCCTTCAAACACCACATTCTGCAGCCCGATCTCTAATGCAAAAGAAATCGCTCTCCTACATGCCAAAGCTTCGCCATCGTCAACTGTTGGAGGCAGCGTAATCCTTTTCCAATAGAGCAGCAAAAACCTTTCCTGTAGAATCTCTTGTCACTACTCCAATACCAGCAGAAGAGGTGTCCTGGAAAAGTTGGTGGCCTTTGTTTGGGGCAACCATAGAGACAAATAAACAAAAATAATTATATATCCATACTATTAATAACAGAATTTTTTGTTTGGGTTTAATTATTTTGTGTACTAAAATATTTTTACACAAATTCTTAAACTCTTTAAAATACCAATATATTTTAGTTAAATAATTTTAAATTTAAAAACACAAACGGATTGAAAGAGTAATTTACTATATTTTTTTAAAGTTCCTAAGTTTTACCTTTTTTCATTTTTCACTTACAAATAACTAATTAGAAAAAGAACTCAAGTACAGAAAAATCCTAATAATTAGAACACTATTTCTATTTCATTTTTAAACATTATGATACTAAACCTAAAATAAAAATTAAATAAAAAAATTTGAGATTTACACACATTTGAAAGTTATATGAAAAAAAAAATGCATTCGAAATTGACAATTGAGCCAAAAGTTATGGCCTTTCGAAGTGTCTCACTTTCTAAGTGCATTTTATGCATATCTAATCGACTTGGATGCTTGTTATATATAAGAGGACTTTCCTCTTTCAACTAGATTTTTATGTGGCTCAAAAATACCCCCATTAATGAAAGGTAATTTTATTTAGAAATAAGGTCATAAATGTCAAATAACAAATTTAATTTTAAATTAAAAAAAAATAACTCTTAAAATTTAGGATTTTTTTTCCCTTCAAGTTCAAAAAAGAAATTACAATTACTGCTTATTTTTAAAGTTTATCATTTTTATTTGTTTGAAAAAAAAATATTTCTAAATTATAATAGATACAAATTATTAACATTTATTTAAAAAAAATAGAAGAGTATCTGAACACGCACGTGGGCGCGTGTGCAAAGGCTAATATATATATATATATATTGGAGAAAGAAATAATTTAGATATATAGTGAGTGTTTGGATTGTACTGAAATGATACCACGTTTGCGTTTGTGCATTTTGTTGAAAAAATGTGGGTCTTATGGCACTGTTCACGAACCCACAAAAGACATCCAAACACAGATTTCAATATAAATTTGGGTCTCACAATACTATTCACACATTTAAAAATTATTTTACTACAGTATTTTTAATTTTCAGTAATAAGCGGTATCCAAACAGACTTATAGTATCACTAAAAATGTTTTTTTCTTTTCTCTTTTTTTCCTTTTTTTACTTAAACATTAAAACAGGACTACACAGAGTTTACCATTAGAGTTCCAAAATATTAACATATAACATAGAAGCTATATCAGCTTGGTTTGACATCTCTAATAAATAAATAAAAGAAGGCCTTCTATTCACACTTCCACAACATGTGTGATAATTAACAGCACACCAGCTTTTTAATTAGTCATATGGTCAATCCTAGCTATCTATCAATGAGGTTTTTTTTGTTTTTTGTTTTTTGTTTTTTGTTTTTTTGTTTTTTTTTTTTAAAAATAAATCTAACCACAAGAGATTTTATCAGTTGTGCATATTAGAACCCACAACTATCAATGAAATTATTAAGCCTCATTTTTCATGAGTTATTTAGCCATATTGAGCCTCTCTTTTTCCTACCTCTTCAATTGGAATTATTTACTTTCTAATATTGACATATAAGTACCTGTAGGGATAAGGGCCCAAAATTATATATTGGGTCATGGGCCTTATCTGAGGACGTTGGCATGTTCGAGAAGGACAAATAGTTATGAGGGATTCCAGTTAAGAGTCTCGTAAATAAGAAAGGAGTAGAAGGTAGTCCGGGGAGGAATTCCTCCTCGGCTATGACAAATATAGCTCAGATACGTATTCCAACGATGAAAATGATCTCCATAGAATCTCCAGTATTAGAAGCGTGGCTCATATACACACGAGAAGGAAGGGAACCCAAAAATATCTAAGGAAAAGCTATTGTCTCCGCATTAAATGCACTACAGCTGCTTTCTAGCCGCATTTATGTGGAGAAGACCTCTGAACAGTGCTTCCTTAGCTATCGCAACTCACAGAGAGCCAGAAGGGGTGTTTGATGGGATAGACACTCAAGTAGTGACTTGGACGATTGACAAATGGAGGGTCAAGATCACCGGAAATGAGATATATAATGTAAGAGACCCCTGAAGGAAAAGGAAGAGAAAAAAGAAGAGATGGAGGATACTGTAGCAATCAAAATTGTATCCGTACCTATTGTTATTAATTTATATAAAAAATATCTCCTCAGACGGTGAATAGATCCAGCTTTATTTTCCTCATTCTTGCTTGATCGTCTTTTAAAATTCACACGAGTCGTTGTCAAATTCATTATGACCTAATTCTTTAACCCGCTCTCTACAAATTCATTGTACTGGGCTTATTAAGCCAAGATCCCATGCATCTTGGGTTTGGACTGCAAAACGTGTCCCTATAATTGGTACCGTTTGTGGGAAGAACTTATGTGATAGTGAGTGCAAAGGCTAACGATGGTAGGTTCAGGTCCATACTGGGCAAAATCCATAGGATCCCAACGTAAAAACCCATTTGTCAACCTCGAACGTAGAAAATTGTATTTGTACTCATTGTTATTAATTTATATAAAAAATATCTCCTCGGACGGTGAATAGATCCAGCTCTATTTTCCTTATTCTTGCTTGATCGTCTTTTAAAATCCACACTAGCCATTGTCAAATTCATTAGGGCCTAGTTCTTAACCCCGCTCTCTACAAATTCATTGTTCTGAGTTCATTGGGCCAAGATCCCATACATCTTGGGCTTGGGCCGCAAAACGTGTCCCTACAATTGGTGCTGTTTGTGGGAAGAACTTTTGTGATAGTGAGTGCAATGGCTAACGATGGTAGGTTCAGGTCCACATCAGGCAGAATCCATAGGATCCCAACGTGAAAACCCATTTGTCAACCTCGAACGTAAAAGAGATCGAGAGAGGAGTGTGCATACTATTTAGTCTAGTAAAAGTCACTCTCGGAGTAAAAGCCATCTCTCTCATGAGGAAGACACACAAGCCCTGCAACTGGAGGTTAACCGGCTGAAGAGAAAGCTGTGCCACGCGCAACAAAGTGAACCCCCTCCAACTCCGATGCTTCCTCTGATGATAAAGAGGATGCTAGTTATAGGGGAAGGTCAAGGCAAGTCCTTCTCCTACGAGGAAGAGCATCATCACAAATGCAGGTACAACAGCCCGCCTTGCAAGGGCCTGGGAAATGACGTTATGAGCAAAGCGTTGAACCAGATTTCTAGGTTGCCCTTCACACATAGAACCGAAGGTGTAAGGCTACCTCAGCGATTCAATCAGCCAACATTCACCATTTACAATGATCGAACAAATCTTGTGGAGCACTTAAGCCATTTCAACCAGAGAATGGCTGTCCATTCCAAGGATGAAGTCTTGATGTGTAAGGTGTTCCCCTCCAGTCTAGGACCCGTGGCAATGAGATGGTTTGATGGCCTAAAGGAAGGCTCCATAGACTCCTTTAAGAAGCTCACTCAAGCATTTGGCTCTCGATTTGTCACTTGTAGTAGAGTTCTTCGACCCCTAGACTCCCTACTATCCCTGTCCATGCGAGAAAGGGAGACCCTGAAAAGTACTTGGACAGATACTAGGAGATAGATGGTGATTTTGATGACGTTGCCATTAGTACTTTCAAGGTCAGCCTCCCAACCGAGCACGGTCTAAGGAAGTCTTTGACGGGAAAGCCTGTCATTAGCGTACACCAACTCATGGACCGGATTGACAAGTACAAGACGGTTGAGGAGCACCAGCAGCAGGGGAAGGGCAAGCCTAAGGTTATCCCTCAAGAGAGAAGGGATTTCAGGTCGGACCGTTACAACAGCAACCAGCCTCGGAAGGACTTTGCCGAGTAGTCAAGATCTGCCAACACTCAGATGGTTAACGCGATGTTCCGGGAGTCGGTGCATCAAATTTTGGAGAAGATTAAGAATGAGCCATTCTTCAAATAGCCAAATAAGATGACAAGAGACCCCATGAGGCGCAATCAAAACCTCTACTGCTAGTATCATAAGGACCAATGACATACTACAAAAGACTGTAGAAACTTGTGGGACCACTTGGATCAGCTGGTCCGAGAAGGAAGGTTGAAGCAATTCTTGTATCATTCCAATGGCCAGGGGAATCAAACTGGCCAGGAACCCTAGAGAGATGCTACTTCAAAACCTTCATTAGGCATGATAAACGTCATCTTCGTCGCACTAGGGAGGACTGGGTCCTATCCTTCCAAAGTGATGTCTATGGCTCGATTGACCACCTAGGACCCCAATTCAAAGCCAAAGAGGGCTAGAGTGAACAACCAACAAACACTGGGTTTTTTTGGAAGAGGATAAGATTGGAACCATATAGCCTCATGATGACGCTTTGGTGGTCACGCTCAGGATCGAGAGTTATAATGTGAAGAGGGTGATGTCGGACCAAGGCAGTGGTGCCGAGACAATGTACCTCACTCTGTATAAGGGGCTGAACTTAAAACCCGAGGACCTAACACCCTACTACTCGCCCCTGGTGAGTTTTGATGGGAAGGTCGTCACCCCAAAGGACCAAATTAGACTACCCGTGTAGACTGGTTCAGAAGTAGTGGAGGTGGACTTCATCGTGGTGGATGCCTACTCCCCTTACACGGCCATTGTGGCTAAGCCTTGACTCCACACCCTAGGAGTTGTCTCTTCTACTCTGCACCAGAAGGTGAAATATCTATCGGATGGCCAGGTTGAGGAAATTATTGGGAGCAATCCATGGCCAAATGCTTGGTGAACACAATCTTACATCGGCCCAAAGCTAAGTCCTCAGCCCTTGCTGAAAAGGGTTCATAGCAATTAAAGGACCTGGTGCTGCTTGTCAACGGCTTAGTTGATGAGGCAAAATGTGAGGATTTGGAGACTGTCGTTGTTGGTGATGATCTGGAGAAGTTCTTTCAGGTCGGGGCTCAGCAACCTTCTTTGGAGAAGGAAGAGCTGATAGAGTTTCTCAGAAAAAACGTTGATGTCTTCACATGGAGTGCTCACGAAGCCCCGAGGATGGATCCGAACTTCATCTATCATCATTTAAATGTTAATCCCTCTATCACTCCTAAGAAACGACCTCCTCGACGCTCGTCTAGGGACCATTTTGATGCCATCAGAGATGAGGTGAAGAAACCAAAGTAAGCAGGGGCTATCAAGGAGGTATTCTACCCTAAGTGGTTAGCCAATACCGTGGTGGTGAAGAAGAAGAGTGGAAAATGGCGAGTGTGTGTGGACTTCACAGATCTGAATAGGGCTTGCCCAAAGGATCCCTTCCCTATGCCTAAGATAGACCAGCTGGTAGATAAAACCATAGCACATCCTCAGATGAGCTTCCTAGACGCCTTTCAGGGATACCACCAAATATCACTAGCCCTGGATGAACAGGAGAAGACAGCTTTCATCACTCCTACCGAAACTACTACTACAAAGTGATGCCGTTTGGTTTAAAGAATGCAAGGTCTACCTATCAAAAGATGATGACTAAGATATTTAAACCACATTTAGGCAAGAGCATTAATGTCTATATAGATGACATGGTGGTAAAAAGCAAGGTAGTGTCCAAGCACTTAGGAGATCTCGGGAACATCTTCAAAATTCTGAGGAAACACAAGTTGCACCTCAACGCTTTCAAATGTTCCTTTGGTGTGGGATTAAGCAAATTTTTGGGCTACATGGTAACCCATAGGGGAATTGAAGTTAACCCCGACCAAATTAAAGCAATCAACAGTTTACAACCACCTCAGAATCCCAAGGAAGTTTAGAAACTGACCGGAATGACTGCTACCTTGAACCAATTTATCTCTCAGTCGGCGGATAGGTGCAGACCCTTCTTCTTACTGATGAATAAATGGAAGGGGTTTGAGTGGACCGAGGAGTGTGCCTTGGCCTTCCAACAGCTTAAGGACTATCTTTCTCGACCTCCTATCATGTTCAACCCTGAGGTTGTCAAAGTCCTGTTCACTTATATTACTGTGGCCCCTCATGCTGTAATTTTGGTCCTGATATGAGTTGATGGTAGCACATAAAGGCCAGTTTATTATATGAGCAGGTCACTACATGAGGCCGAGATCCGTTATCTGCCGCTAGAAAATGCTATTTTAGCAGCGGTACACGTCATACCCAAACTTCCCCATTACTTTCAAGCACACATGGTTATTTTCCTAACTCAACTTTCGCTCAGAGCATTGCTCCGGAGTGTTGATTACATGGGGAAGATTGCTAAATGGGCCACAATCCTATGAGCTTTCAACATTAAATACATGCCTTACACCTTTATCAAGGGTCAAGTCCTCATGGATCTGGTAGCTAAGTTTGCTAAATCCTCGTTAGAAGAAGAAATGGAAACATAACACATGGGTGAAAAATCAGTTAGCATGATCTCCCAACAGAGTCCCCTATTTTGAAAAGTGTATGTTAATGGTGCAGTAAATCAGAAGGGTTTCGGAGTGGGGTTAGTACTATTATCCCTTGAAAGGATCACCATCGGGAAATCATTAAGATTAGGATTCTCGGCCACCAATAACGAAGCTGA
Organism: Quercus suber; assembly: GCF_002906115.3. Taxonomy (NCBI): domain Eukaryota; kingdom Viridiplantae; phylum Streptophyta; class Magnoliopsida; order Fagales; family Fagaceae; genus Quercus; species Quercus suber. The sequence goes on from NW_027069890.1 coordinate 397,455, forward strand.
ATATGAGGCTCCACTAATGGGAATGGCCATGGTTCGAAAAATGGGCGAAAAGGCCGTAGATATATTCTTGGACTCCAAATTGGTCGTTGGCCAAGTGAAATGAGAATTTGAAGCGAGGGATGAAAGAATGTAGGGATACTTAAGTCAAGTTAGGCACCTACAATCAAAATTCAAATCTTTCAACCTGTTGTACATCCCCAAGAGTAGAAACACACATGTCGATTCCCTAACCACGCTCACAACCTCCTCGGCGTAAAGTTTACCTCGAGTCATCCTTGTAGAAAACCTATGCAAGCCTACAGAGATAAAAAGAGAGGTGGTTCACGTTCACCAAGTTAGGGTGGGGTCTAGCTGGATGGACTTCATATCACTCTTCTTAAAAGAGAATAACCTACCTAAGGAGAAATTAGAAGCAGACAAAGTATGTAAAAAGGCTCATCGGTTCTGGCTGTCCAAGGACCAAAAGTTATATAAACACTCATTTTTTAGGCCATACCTACTATGCATATACCTCGAGGCAACATAATTACTCCTTGAATAGTTACATGAGAGGATTTGCGGGAGCCACACCGGAGGCAAATCTTTGGCGCAAGAATATGTAAAAAAGTGTGACCCATGCCAAAAATTCACACCAAAGATACACCAACCGAGGGGAGTGCTTAATCCACTATCCAGCCCTTGGCCATTCGCTCAATGGGGCTTAGACATAGTGGGCCCTTTCCCCAAGGCAGCGGGAAATAAGAGATACCTGCTGGTCGGCACAGACTACTTCACTAAATAGGTCGAAGCCAAGCCTCTAACAAACATCAGAGATGTGGATGCCAAGAAGTTTGTATGGAAGAACATCGTCACACGATTTAGAGTCCCTCATACCCTCATCTCGGACAACAGCCTTCAGTTTGATAACAAATCTTTCAGGAGATACTACTATGACTTAGGAACTACAAATAGATATTATACCCCAGCCTATCTCTAAGGAAATGGACAAGCCGAGATTATTAACAAGGTCATTGTAAGCAGACTTAAGAAGAGGTTGGACGATGGGAAGGGAAAATGGGTGCAAGAACCACCACATGTCCTGTGGACATACCAAACCACACCTCGCAGGTTGACAAGGGAAACTCATTTCTCAATGACATATGGAGCCAAAGCCGTTATCCCTTTTGAGACTGGCTTTCTGACACTGAGGACAAGTACTTTTGATTCGAGTAATAACAACAGATTGCTGGAATAAAGCCTAGACCTGATTGAGGAGATGAGAGAAAATACAATGATTCAACTAGCATACTACCAACACAAGCTTAAGCAAGGTTATGATACTAACATAAAGCTGAGACCATTAGTGCCTGGTGACTTGGTGTTGAGAAAGATTCTAGGTACTTCGAAAAATCTAGCGTGGGGAAAACTAAGGCCTAATTGGGAAGGACCATATCGCATCACCTTAGGGGCTAGTATCGAAGCATATTTTCTAGAAGACTTAGATAAGCATGTAATACCACACCCGTGAAATGTAAACAACCTGAAAATGTATTATTATTAATGAAAATCTCTTTTGTCAATATGTTCATTTATCAAAGTCATTATACTTCTCATTATTCAATCTTTTATAAGTATTAAACAAATCTTAAGTTATGTCAGGTCTCTCAGACCACATACTTAGGTGAAATTAACACTCAATGACATCTTTTATAAGTAATTAAACAAAACCTTAATCATGTCTGAGTCCTTGGACCAGATGCTTTGGGGAAATTAATACACTATGACATCTTTGATAAGTGTTAAACAGATCCTAAGTTATGTCAAGTCTCTCAGACCACATACTTGGGTGAAATTAATACTTAATGACATCTTTTAGAAGTGATTAAACAGAGCCTTAGCCATGCCTGAGTCCTCGGACCAGATACTTTGGGGAAATTAATACACTATGACATCTTTTAGAAGTGTTAAACAGATCCTAAGTTATGTCAGGTCTCTCAGACCACATACTTGGATGAAATTAACACTCAATGACATCTTTTTAAGTGATTAAACAGAACGTTAGCCATGCCTAAGTCCTCGGAACAGATGCTTTGGGGAAATTAATACACTATAACATCTTTTATAAGTGTTAAACAGATCCTAAGTTATATCAGGTCTCTCGGACCACATACTTGGGTGAAATTAACATTCAATAACATCTTTTATAAATGATTAAACAAAACTTTAGTCATGCGTGAGTCCTCGAACCAGATGCTTTGGGGAAATTAATACACTATGACATCTTTTAGAAGTGTTAAACAGATCCTAAGTTATGTCAGGTCTCTCGGACCACATACTTGGGTGAAATTAACACTCAATGACATCTTTTATAAGTGATTAAATAGAACCTTAGTCATGTCTGAGTCCTCGGACCAAATGCTTTGGGTAAATTAATACACTAGGGCATATTTCTAAGAGTTAAACAGAACCCAAGTTATATCAGGTCCCTCGAACCACATGCTTTGGTAAAATTAACACCCACTGCCATCTTTATAAGTGTTAAATGAGTTGAAGTCCTTGTACATTTATCCAAGTGATGAGCAAAATGAGGGTTGTCTCTCCCTCTGATTTCTCCCAAAGGTATATGGTTACTTCAGTATAGAAGATTCAATTCTTAATACAAATGTGTGTTAGACCTCATTATTATTGGAACTTAATCAAAGTACTTAGATTGTTGTCAGCATACTATTGTTAAATTTTGTTGAGGGCAGTAATAATAAGCTTCGAAGTACACAACAATAAAGGTATGAGAGATAAAAGGAAAAAACATTTTCATTAAACAAAAATGGGAATACATTATGTTTGATGGTAGATTGCCATTACAAAAATAAAAATAAAAATAAAAACATATATATATATATATATATATATATGTATACATACAAAGAAAAAACTACAAAAGAAAGTCCTACATCTAGGAAAATAAAAACATATATATATATATATATATATATATGTATACATACAAAGAAAAAACTACAAAAGAAAGTCCTACATCTAGGCCTTGGCTGGGGGAGGGTCTTTCTTGGGATCGGCAGTCTTGGAATGGACACTATCAGCTTTAGACTTAGCCTCCGCGTCCTTGGCCTAGGAGACCACATCCCTGATTGTAAGGGCATCCTCAGAGGGCTTGGCCTTCACTAGTGGTTCAGTCTCCTTACCCACTCCAGCCCCTTCAGGAACTTCGGCCTCAGGAGGGGAGCTTAAGTATTAGGGAGTTACTCAGGAGGAGGGTCCGCATCTGGAATTTCTTGAATGTCCTCCGAGAAGAAGATATTCTCGGCCCTCCTCAACTCAGAGTCTACAAGGACTCCCACCCAGTCCATCGCCACTCCCCAAGACACGGTGCAGTAGTCCCTGCACACTATGGCCACCTCCTCAGCCAGCTAAGTCTCCATATCCTACACCCTGCGCTCATAGGATGCTGCCACCGCAGCCTCAATGGCTTCCCTGGCCACCCGAGCTGCCTCCTTGGCATGCTGCAGCTCCACCTTAAGATCCAAAACAGCTTATTTCTCGGTGGTCAGGTTTATCTCAGTTATGTGCAGTTGTTGGCGCTGATCATCGGCCTGCCTTTCCACGGTTTTTAGACCCGCTAAGGCAATCAGATGAGTTTCTTTGGCTTCTTTTAGCTTCTCGGATAACTCGACCTACTCCTGCTTTAAAGCCTTCAGTTGCTTCTCAACCTCTAAACGAGAGTAGGCCCCAACCCTGACTTCATCATTAGCGTTCCTTACCCACTCCTCAGCTAAATAAATTTGCTAGGTAATCTGTATAAAAGTAGTAAAAAGGTCATAAAGAGTATACACATATATGAATAAACGTGCAGCTTAGTATTTAACAAAAAAAGATGTCGGTTGACTTACCATTGCAAGGTCCCTCTTCAATGACATGAAGAGGTCAGGTTGCTTAATACGCCTGAGACCCTCCATGTCTCTATGGAGGAAAAGGGGCTGCTCTAGGGCCTCGGCAAGGATGCCGACGTGCCCCCTTTGAGACTCCCAAATCGTGGCATCCCAAGAAATTGGAGCACCCTCCACCTTTAGTCAAGGCACCCAAGAGCGCTGCCCTCGACGCACTTCAGCCTCATCCCGACTCTCCACTAAGTGGGCCCTCTTGTCCTTAGGGTCCTTAGCTTTCTTTTGTTGCTTAGCTCCCTTTTAAGGTCCCACCTCACCTTCCTCCAGGTCCTCAACTGGCCTCTTCTTCCTTAAGTCCGGAATGGCCTTTAGTCCGAGGTCAAGAAGGAGCAAAGCGGGAGGAGGAGGAAGATTGGGAGTAACCTGGGTCTTAGGGACTTCTTTCGAAGCTTGTCCCTTGTTCCTATTGGCCATTAAGCCCTTTAGGCCGGTCCTTTGCTTTAGGTCCATGCCTTCTTCTTCGACTTTTGAGCTGGTATCGATCTGAGCTACTATCAACCTTGGAGAATATGCAACAAAAAGTCGGTCAAAATCAACTTCAAAGTCCGAAAGTTCTACAGACCTTACTGGCACTTCACCTTCCTCGTCGAAGCAGAATTGGTCAATCTTGGCCTCGAGGGATGAATGTGTAGAAGCTATCTCATCTCTTGGAGCAGCTACCTCTTGAAGGGTGCGTTGAATGGGCAGCTGAACGGGCGAAAGATCTCTCCGAGCCAAAAACCCTGGTTTCGAGACGTCTATCCAAGCTAATCTAGAACTTCCAGCCCTTATCGCTTGGCCTACATCCTGGAATACACAAGACAAAGGCTCATAATCCAAAATTAAGTGAGTAGCTCATAGTTGTCCGTCCTCACTTATAAATATCTCCAACCTTAGTAGGTAGTTGAAAGCTGGAACGTTGGTCAAACTAATCCTCGAAGCAACGTGGTTTTTATCTGCAAAAACATCCGAGAAGGAAATTATAGTCAGACCGACGAAGGTTACCATCAAAAGAAGATGAAGCATTAAAAGTGAAAGGGATAAACCCCTTGTTCAAAAGAATTGATCCTAAATGTACCCCACCTAGATCTCCTGCCCGAGTTGGGTAGGGAAGATCATCGTGCCACACCCCGGAGGCAACCAGATAGTCATCCTTCAAGCCCTTGTTAGACTTAAGAAGGCAGGATATCAACCTAACGACATTGGTCCGGGATTTTAGGTAATATCCCGCGCTAGCAAAGGAATGGCACTTGTACATATGATCAATGTCGTGCCATGTAAGCCTTAAGTTCATTTGGTCGTTCAGAGCATCTATACACCCTAGGACTCTAAACAGGTTGGGAGTGCACTGATGGGGACACAACCTATGGTTAAGCAAGTAATCTCTGGTTATCCTACCCATAGGAAGAGTCATTCCTCCCTCTATAAAAGCGATCATTGGAATGACAACTTCACCCACCTTTCTATTAGTAAGTATTCAGTCTAGGGGATAGTATTGTAAGCCCACTCCCTGTGGGATATGATATTTGGCCCTAAAACCCTCCATACTGGCCGAAGAATCCACTAAGTGTTTAAATCTACCATCTATGCGAATGTGAATGGCAAGGACAAAGTTTTCTAATAAGGAAGAAGGCCGAGGAGAAACAGAAAGTTTGAAGAGGTAGATACTTATGAGAACAAGTGTACTAAACCCTAAACCTTTAGGAAAAATCTTTTGGAAATTTCTTAAGGAAAAGATTTAGGGAAATTTAGTGGCTGAGAGAGCTTTGTGAGTTTGAGCGCTTGGGATCCTTGGAGAGCTTGAAGACTTGTAAAATGAGGGAAATGATTTCTCCGGATGCTTTATATAGAGGGTAAGATTGAGTGGGAGTTATCCCACTCAAAACCCAAGGAAAAATGTCAACCATTGGATCTACGCCACGTCATTGGATGTGGGAACATAACGCCGCTTAGAGCAATTAATGGTGCCTCGCAAGCCACAAAGCATCAGTAGCAATCAATGGGTGTGTAAAACAGCACTCCTATACGTGTGAACCAAAGAGATAAATGGTTTCCATGAAGCGTCAATAGCAATCAAGGGGCGCGTAAAATGACACTCTTACACGTGTGAACCAAAGAGATAAATGGTTTTGTCTCTTAAAAATCAAAACCTCACCTTTTCTCCTCAGATGAAAGGGAAAAACCGAAGTTTTGAGAAGCTATTGTAGGGATAAGGGCCTAAAATTATATATTGGGCCTTGGGCCTTATCGGAGGACGTTGGCATGTTCGAAGAGGACAAATAAAGGATTTCAGTTAAGAGTCTCGTAAATAAGAAATGAGTATAAGGCGGTTCGAAAAGGAATTCCTCCTTGGCTAAGACAAATATAGTTCAGATACGTATTCCAACAATAAAAATGACCTCCATAGAAGCTCCAGTGTTAGAAGCATGTCTTATAAACACACGAGAAGGAAGGGAACCCAAACATATCTAAGGAAAAGTTGCTACCTCTGTTGGGTTACACGTGTGAGTGAAATCCCACATTGAATAAAGATGAGAAGAATGAGTAGTTAATATAACATAATTGAGCACATACCCATAAGGCTTAGGCCTTTTGGGTTAAAGTGTGTCTCTATATGTTATATTAATTACTTAAGGAAGCTCCTCAAGGTATTTATCTCCCCAACAAGTGGTATTAGAGCCCATGGTGGTGTGCGGCGAAGGTGGTGAGATGTGTTCATGGTCCCTACCCAGTGGGGACAGAAAAAGCCTAGACGGCCCACACACAAAAATCCTGGAGAAGAAAAAAGAAAAAAAGCCCAACAAATGAATATTGCTAATGGTGCTAAATAATGGTGTGATGCGAGGTTCCCATGGACATGGACGTACGGGGTTCCCATGGATGTGCGTGTGGGGTTGACACGTGGTTCCCATGGATGGCATACGAGAGACCTATGGATGACGCGTCAATGAAGTGAAAAGCCCATTAGGCAAGGGAGAGTGAGAAGGACTTGTTCATGGCCCACAGAGAGGTCTTGAAGCCCATAGAGAGGCAGACTCACACGTGAGGGGGAGATTGTTGGGTTACACGTGTGAGTGAAGTCCCATATTGAATAAAGATGAGAAGAATGAGTAGTTAATATAACATAATTGAGCACATACCCATAGGGCTTAGACCTTTTGGGTTAAAGTGTGTTTCTATATATTATATTAATTACTCAAGGAAGCTCCTCAAGGTGTTTATCTCCCCAACAACCTCCACATTAAATGCATTGCAACTACTTTTCTAATCGCATTTATGTGGAGAAGATCCCTGAACATTACTTCCTTAGCTACCGCAACTCACAAAGAGCCAGAAGAGATGTCTGATGAGACGGGCACTCAAGTAGTGGCTTGGACGATTAACAAAGGGAGGGCCAAGATCACCGGGAATGAGATATATAATGTAAGAGACTCCTAAAGGAAAAGAGAGAGAAAAAAGAAGAGAGGGAGGATAATGTAGCAATCAAAATTGTATTTGTACCCATTGTTATTAATTTATATATAAAATATCTCCTCGGACGGTGAATAGATCCAGCTCTATTTTCCTTGTTCTTGCTTGATTGTCTTTTAAAATCCACACTAGTCGTTGTCATATTCATTAAAACCTAATTTTTTAATCTGCTCTCTACAAATTTATTATACTGAGTTTATTAGGCCAAGACCTCGTACATCTTGAGTTTGGGCGTAAGCAGGTTTGTGTTTTGGGCGTAAGCAGGCTTGTGTGAACTGATAGATGTGTTTCATGTCAGGGATCTCTTGTGTGATTCACATGCTTGGGGCTTGCCGACAAAAGATTTCTTTGACTTTTTTCTACAAATAACCCAAACTGCTGGTGCAATGATTATAAGATGTGAATAATAAGGGGACTCGTACGCCACTTGTTTGGATTCATCGATTACTTTATAAAGTTATTGAAGAATTCATCACCCATGTTGTGCCATATATTGGCAACAAAGGAATAATCATCTGATCACATTTTGTCATTTTTTTGTAGGGGCTCGTTCTAAATATGTGACAAATGGAATAGAATGTTCAAAACTGAGAGCATATTATTGAATCACAGCTAAAACGTACTAAGGAAGCCTACACATGTAAGTATAGTCTTAAATTACCTATTACAATAAAGTAATTCTATGACTACACCTTTTATCATATCATTGTCCATAATTATCATGTGACAGACTGATTTTTTTGTCACTTTGACATAAATTTACAACTTTTTTTCTACAAGCAAGTTTTTCAAGGTAAAGAAAGAGTTAGCACAAGCCATGTAGAAGCCTTTCTCTTTATTCCTTAAAAAAATAATAATAAAAATAAATATGTGATTTATTCACTCTTTTGCCTAAATTGTTACGCTTGAAACCACAGAATTAGTTTTTCGATAGTGGGTTGTTGTTGCTGTCCAAATTAGTTCTAGTGTTGCAGACGAGGGTTGTTATTGAGGAAAGTTCGTGTAAAAGAATTTTACAGTTCTGAGGCCATTACAATGGAAAAGCAGCTGCGTGGTTAGTTTTTTGACAATGGATTGTTGTTGTTGTTTGAAATTTCTATGTAGTGGATAAAGTTTGTTCGTGGAGAGAGTACGTGTAGAAGAATTCTACAATTCTGAAAGTTTTGAGGCCACTGCAGTAAGAAAGCGAGTAGGGTGTTTGTTGAGGTTGTATTACTAGAAATTTCGAGGTCACAAAAGTTTTGTATATTATGATTGATTGTAAATTTGTAACTATTTCTTCTATAGTGAATTTTCTTCAACTTGGATCCCCTTGGAGTAGGGTTTCTTTTTTTTTTTAATTAAAAAAAAAATCCAAAGAGGTTGTTAATTGGTTTTCTACGTGATTATCTTTTTTTTTTTTTGCCTTTTACTCTTTTGATGATTATTAGTTTTAGATCTTGTAATTATATTTGTGATTGAATTGCTAAGTAAAATTATTTTTTTGGAATACGCATTATTTGTTCAGTTAATCCAATTATTCCCTTGCTTAAGTTGTTGGGGGCCTAAAATTGTATATATATTTTTTTCAGTATATATGTTACTTTGTTGTATTTGATCAGGCTACGTACACCTACAGAAAAGAGCTCAAGATAATTATGCCAGCACTAGCACTCTTTTTTTCTTTCAAGACAAATAGCAAATTACTACACACACCTCAAATGAGACTTTCCAAAACTTATACTGATCTTCCCTCTGATTCACTAACACTAACTATAGCCGCCTTCATAAAGTTGGAATAGCAGCAATAACACAGCAAAAAAAAATGTGAATGTTTTAAGAGGCATGGACCTGTCTGCATGCCTTCAGAACTGGTGTATAGTCCATCACTTTATTCCAACTTGAAAAAGAAGGCTTCATAAATTTATTGCATTCGGATATGGAGAACTACAGATTCTGGACTATGATCCATCTCATTCTCCCTGCAATTGGACAAGTCAGGTAATCTGCCAGATTCCCTTATTCGTGTATTCTCACTCGACGATCCTTCAATAGCTATTGTTGTATGTTCTATTGGAATGTTAATGAGATTTGAGCTTGCTCTGTCTGCTTGTTGTTGTTGCTGCTGCTGTTCTGATGATTCATTCTGTGTGTGCTGGTTGGAAGTTGTGCTATCTTGCTGGAGGGGCTCGGATATGGTAGGTAGAGCAGGTGGATTGTCAAGTTTGGTTGGGGTGACCAAGCATCTACAAAGTGGACATGTTAAATTTGAGTGCAGCCAGTGACGAATGCATTCAACATGAAACACATGTTTGCACGATGGGATTTGAAGCAATTCTTCTTTGATCTCGAATTCTCCCAAGCAGACACAACATCTGTGAAAAATATATCATAAAATCTTCTTAAATTCAGTTCAACTTACACCTCAACTGAAAAATTGCTAATACTTTTCCAAAATGTTGATCTTACATTCCTTTGTCTTACTAATATGTTACAATAATAATAACAACAAAACCTTAGTCCCAAAATTTTGGGTCGGCCATGTATTTTTAAATAGAAAAGTTAGGGTCGGCCAATTCTGAGGTCTTAGTAATATGTTTGTTTAACAAAAATAGTTCTTCGTTTTTAAAAATGAACTTTTATACTTAGCATTTTGAGACTAAGTTTAATTGTTGTGGCTGTTTCAACCTTGGCATTTTAGCACTTTAGAGAACTTATGCTGCAATTTGCAGACCAAGTATATAAATTGAGATCCATGAGCAGCCAGAGTTTGCTGGACTTTATATTGACTTAATCAGCCTTCATGATCATCTATACAGGTGAAGTGATAACGTTGGCGGAAAGTTATTTAAAACATGCAACAAATAGAGATAATAATCAAATGCAACTTAACATGGAGGGCAAGTCAGATCTTCCTATGCCTGAAAGAAAAACCCTGCATATAGCACATGAATGGATGTTGATCTTATCCAGATGGGATACTGTTTCTAAAGAATCTTCAAATCAATTGCACAATTCTCTTTTCAACTTTATTCATATTTAATAACCTCCAAACATGTCATCTCTCATATATGCTACTCTCTTATCGTGTAATGTTTAAAACGCACTATTTAGGAAAATAGTGGATGTCATTAGAGATACTCGTTTGAAAAAAAAATTGAATTCTATCTGGAAGCTGTAACGACTATAGGGGTTTCAAGGATATGTCACTATCAAGGTCCTTTGTGAAGTTCACAAAGGAAAAAAAAAAAACTTAGTGGTCATTCTCAGTCGTTCATCTATTATGAAGAGGGCTTTTCAAGTTGACGGATGTGATATATCTTAGGCCATCGGGTGCACGTGCTGTAGTGCATAATTGATTAATAACCACGGAAAAAACTTAGCTAGACTTGGACCTCTCACAAAGGATGTGAGACCCCCAAGTGTGGAGCCTACTCTTTTTGTGAGAGACCGAGAGTCTTGATGATTTCTTTTAGATTATTTAAGAATTGCCCAACAACCCTATAACCTTTAAAGTCCCGATTATTTCTTTTGGACTATTTAAGAATTGCCCAACAACCATATAACCCTTACATCAATAGCAAGCTCATCAACTTTTAAATACAAAACAAAAAAAATAATAAATAGGAAATTTTTTTTATTATGTTATTGGTATGACACTCACTTTGTAAATTTTTTTAAGTAAAATTGATAGTCATTTTCTAATCTTATTTGGATTAAAAGTATAGGGGAAATCTGAAAGGTAAAAGGAAAAACAAAAAATACTTACTGTGATTCCTTTGTCCTTAATTCCTCATCAAACAAGATTGTTGGAAGCTTGTCCTTGATCTCCCCCTTCAAGCCCACTTGAGAAGGCTGTAGAAAATATGAAGCAAAAGAGAATTAGACAAATATTGGCCTGAAAGAGAAGCTATATATCATGTATAACTCTAATATGAATATCTGTGAATCTCTCTATAGCCTGAAAACTTTGAAAAAGATCAGGACGAGTACTGTCAAATTTTATAGTACATGATTGACATCATCACAGTAGTGATGCCATACATGTACAATAACATTTTCTTAGTCTATGTTGGGGTAATTCAGTGAGCTTATTATTAAAGATCAAACAAAAAAGTACCTTTACTCAAAAAAAAAAAAAAAACACATGATACCATATTGTACTTGTTTTTCTATTTGTATGTGTGCTTGCATGTAGGGTATGCAATATTGTGTGTATGTGAGAGAGAGAGAGAGAGAGAGAGAGAGAGAGATCTTACTGAGGTCAAATATGCACTAGCTGGAACTGGACTTCTTGAAAGTATAGGTGGGGGATATGAGAGAGTAGAAGCTCTCCTCTTGAGGTAGAACAAGTAAAACAGGAGAAGTAGAATAATGGAAAATAGGATAGGAATTGAGAATATGAAAGCTTGGTAAAGTTTAAGTTGAAGTGCCGGAGAAAGGTGTGGAGGATTTGGAGTCTGAGGAACACCCATCTGAGTTTTTAAGATACAGAAGAAGCGCAAACGCCTTGGCCAGGGTATTTATGCAGAAGAATCTTCTAGTGTTTTTTTTATATATGCCCAACACAAAGAGAGAGAGAAATGTTGAAGGATTGCTTTACTGCTGTATTGGGAAACGCTCACTAAGAGTTAATGTAAACTTTGTTAATTAAATATGATAAACAAAGAGCACTTTTGGGATCATAGTTACATGATGGCATATATTCTCTACCTTTCTATGATGGGAAGAGCCCATGACTCTCCACTAAATTATAGGCCCCCACAGCAAGCACTTAGGCCCGTTTATCTTCGTCCTTCATGCATGGCCCAACATAATCATGAATTCTCTTTTATTAGTGCTTAGACTAACGCTAATCTTAAAATTCCTTAGTTGATATTTATAAACAGAGAAAAAGGGTCTTGTCTGATAGATTTTAAATTAGTCAATAAAGCAATTGATAACCATGATCTAACATCTGCTAAATTGTGTCCTGTAAAGAGATATTTGGCTTGCTAAAAAGTTTGTGAAAGTGGTAAGTGAATCTTAACTGCTTTAGGCCAAAGAATATCTAGATTGATTATTCTTAACCTGATGATTATAATTTATGCAATATTGACCCTCTTAGTGGATCCATTCTTGGGTTAGAAAGGTTGGTTTAACTCAACTTCAATAAATTGACTCATTTCTACCTTATAGGTTTGACAGTTTTAAGAGCAACTAAGGCCACGAGTATATACTTTGGCGTGTATGTTCCCCCATGAACATCAGGTTTCTTGGTGTCATATATGTTTTTTCAATTATTATTATTGGAACAAAAAACATAAGGAAAAAGATAGGGTGTGCCCTACACTTTGAGTGGCTATTAGGGCCAGCCTTTTCTCTTTACTAAGTATAAAATAGCTAAAGAACTTATTCGTCTTGGAAATGAAAGGAAAAATTCTGCAATTCATTGCACCAAAGAGATGATGTTTTTCCTTTGAACTTTTTATCATTACATAAACACGGGATCAATTCAAGCACTGAGGCATCAATAAAGCATCGCTATCAAGTGCTCATGCGTACAACTGTGCTTATTCAATTCCTCAATCCCGCATTAGTTAATTATTTAATTCCTAAATCCAGCATTAGTCATCTAACTACTCAAATAAAGTTTGTCAGTTATTTCCAGCCATTTGTTCTCTTTATTATTACTTTTTTCCTACATTATATAACTGCCCAATAAAGTTTTCCTCCAAATCGATTAATATTCCATCCACACTGTCATTTTTATGACATAGTTATTAAGGGTGTTTTCAAAATAAAGCCTATTTTACTAAAACAAAAAATTATTATTGAAAGTATTATAAATAAAGGTAAAAGTTAGTTGAAATAATACAGTGGTGTCCATGAATAGTGTCAAAAAGTGCAGTAAGGCTCATGAATAGTAGCAAAAATAAGCTAAATAGTGAAATAATTTTAATTTTTCATTTCAATCCAAACACACACTAAGTTATCTAAATTAGTTATATGATTATTTATTTAATGGTCGCTATGGTTAAAGAAATTTTCTTCTAAATCAATTTGGAAGAAAATTATATTTATATTCACAAGTGAAAAGTATAAAATTAAGGATGAAGGATCCATTTAAAAAGACCTGACGGTACTAGATTAGCGGACGGATAGTGTTTCTACATGGATGGATCCAAGATACACGGACACGAGGTGGACAGATCTCAAGGCCACATGGCATCCACATGAATTAAGTGACCTCCAAAGAATCCTAAATAGAAACAACTTGCGTCCCACAATTAACCCTAGTCAATAAAATCCCAACATGAAAAGAATCCTAACATGGGAAGGATCCCGTAATATACACGCATTTATGATGATCTTTTCTCGTAAGGAAACATCTTCTAACGCAAGAAACGGAGGTTGAATCTACACCACTATAAAAACCCAAGACCCTCAGAAAATAAAGTACACATAATTCACCCAGCTCTGGCACTCTAGAATTGTGAAAGTTCTCTAACTTAACCATCGGAGGGTTTTTGGCCGGTACCACACCGGTACTCTCCTAAGGTCTTGTTTTGTGTTGTGCAGATGCTGTTTTGAGCGCATGAGGACTATGTGACTAACTGGCGATTTTCGGCATCATCAACAAGACATGGTAAAGTTTTATAGAATCTGTGTATATTAAGAATTCAATCAACATTTTGAGTTGAAATCAACAGTTGGAGCAGGAATAGTGGCATGGAGTCCAAGTGCAAAGCATCTTGTATTGTGTCTTATGTACGAACTCATTCTTTAAATTAGCCACTTAAACAGGCAGTGCATTAAGCATCATAATTCATAGGATACAAAATTCGAGACCAACACTAACTTTTCTTACATATCTGCACCATTTTAATGTGTATCAAATTTTATTTTGTGATCCTACTTGGTGCAACTTGTTCTCTTTATAATCTTTTATATATAGAATGCCCTTTGATGTCTGAGTGTCCCAAACTTGAACTGAGGAGGCCTTTCTGTTGCTGGTGGCTTGTGAAGTCTCTATCAGAAAGTGGGTATGAGATCAGATTTCAGACAGCAGCACTTATTCAGATTCTCTAGCTATTGAAAAAATGTTGCTACTTAATTAACACATGTTTTAACTGAACAAAGTTCTCTCACTGTTATTTTGAAGTAATCCTTAGAAGTTAGCAACTGTGGAGATTTGTATGTGCAATTGAAAAAAAGTGAATCCAATTACCATTAGGTGGCGGCTGACGCTGAATCTACACATGCTAATGTGGCATCAAAGCTAAAAATCATTGGCAGAAGCTTACTCTAGAAGCTCTCATGATTCAACTATGATTAAATAAAAGTAGTTTTATGATTAGTGCTTGCCAAGAAGGATGAATCTTTATGAAACACTATGGATGAAGATTTGTCACAAATTACTAGTCCAAAAAGATCAGAACTGCATATACCTTGTGAGAACTTTTAGTATCATCGCTGGCGTATGAAGATAGGATCCTTTGTTGTGGTGGGTGATGACTAGTATGTATAAGACAACCTACAAATAATTGATTTTGACAAAAACTTACATCAAATGCTAAAGATTAATATGTTTAACATCACCAGACCTCAGTCCCAACTCCAAGGCTTGCTCATATTAGCTATACACTAAAGGCCAAATAACCTAGGACACAGACAAAAGAATACATTAATCCCAACAATAAAAAAACAAGCATTCTTTTTCACTTGAGTTCAGGATTTTGTCTTAATTTTATCTTGATTTGTCATATTCCCCACACAAAAGATCGAGTCAAATCACCTTGAATTCATCAGTTTTGTTGCTCGAGTCAAATCCCCATATTGATGTGTAGCTGTCGTCCAAATAGCTTCCCCCAGTGGTCTAAGGACAAGAAATTAGATGATTATGTGACAACAAACAAATCTATTTATATATATATTTAAAAGCTAATGCTACGCTCCTGTTAAGTCACATCAGCGACTACGTTGCCATATATATATATATATATATATATGTTTTGTGGTTTTCCATCTTTATTGACTGTGTATTGCAAAATTAATTATTTTTGGCCAATGTGATGCACTACATGCCATCATAAACTCTAATTGTCTATTGTCTATTGTCTATATTAAAAGTTCCTTTCAACATTGACTCTCTCTCTCTCTCTCTCTCTCTCTCTCTCTCTCTATATATATATATATATATATTAATGTATGCAATAAATCTCACTACTCTCACAACAAAATCCTCTTCTTCTACTTATTAGTTCACACCTACGGTTACACTTCCTCCAACCTTTCCGTTCCATCTTTGCCTCTTTACCTCCCCCACTACTCTCTATTTCACCATTACACTTCATTTATCTTTTTCTCTTTCTTATATTTTAACTATTCTTCTTGCCATTTTATTTTACATAAATTTGATATCATTTCCTCCATTCAATACATATTTTTTCCACACAAAAAAAATTGTGAGCTCTCTCTCTCCTTTCTTTTGGTGAATTTTTGTTCTTTCTTATAACTCTAATTAAAAGGTTGTGGTGGGCTTTTTGTGTCGTTGGGCTTTGATCTCTCCTACGGTACCATGGCTCGTGATTTTAAGGTAGGAGAGTTGGGACTGGCCTAAGTGAAACATACCTTAGGCCAGCTTGTGCACAAGTTGGGCCATCCTAATATAGAAGCACCCTGGCAAGAGTCTTAAGTGTATGGCGTGCCCACGACAGGAGTAAATGTTACAGACATTACAATAGGAAACACAATACGGCAGGATAACTATAACATTTTACAAATAATACAAACACCTAAATAACAAAACCAAGGAATCTAACAAGGTTATGGTAGAATAATACAACCACAAATAACAAGATTACAGCAAACGATTGAGTAATAAGGTAACAAATTAATCATTCATCAATCAAAAAGTAAAACTCGTCTGCCAAAGAAATGGACTTAACTATTTACCAAACACAAGTCCAAAAAGGGAGCCGATCTCCAATGTGAGTAACCTTAGAGAAGGCTTCTGCGATAGAGATTACGCACTTTGGAAAAATGACCTAGATGGCTTAAACTCTAACTCTTAACTTCTCAGAGAGTGGGTCTGTCAAGAGGGAGAGAAATGGGTAGCCTATTAATGCATGCCTCTATTCTTATCCCTCATACTTTTCTCTGATTTCTTTCTTCTTTTCTTTTCTCTCATTTTCTTCCTTGTTCTATCTCTATTTCTTGCCATGGTTCCCCCCTCCCCCCCATTTTTTACTATTCACAACTATTGCCTTTTATACTATCTGCCATGATAGGATTTACCATTTTACCCCTCAACTGATTTTGGCTCGTTGTAGGCGTCCTTCCAAGACTGCCCACTGGCTTGCCGGCTGTCCAGCCACTACCATTACAACTATGTTGGTTGCACCACGCTTCATTCCCAGACAAAAATGACATGTCTTGTCTCTTACTCTCTCATATTGATGCGCCTCTATTCTATCACTCATACTTTTCTCTAATTTCTGTGTTCTTCTTTTCTTTTCTCTCATTTTCTTCCTTTTCTATCTCTATTTCTTGTCGTGGTTCCCCCCCCCCCTATCTCTATTCAAACTATTGCCTTTTATATTGTCTGCATGACAAGATTTACCATTTTTACCCTGAACCGCTTTTGGCTCTTGTAAGGTCCTTCAAGACTGCCCACTGGCCTACTGACTGTCCAGCCACTACCATTACACTATGTTGGTTGCACACGCCTCATTCCCAAACAAAAATGGCATGTCTTGTCTCTTACCTCTTTTGTTTTCATTACTCTCATCTGATAAAGGTTAAACTCTCCCTCACCTACCTCCATGACATGCTCACATTACTTCTTTTGGGTGAGATGTATCCCACAAGACATTTCTCCCCAAAGTAGTTTGAGCGGAACTCCAAAATAGACTTCCTCTTTCTCCCCATCGCCAAACCATACCCTCTGAATACCCTTGACCCATGGCCTACCTCCCATGTATTGATTGGGTACAGGTAGTGGTGCTTGGGCCTGTGTGTATACTCTACTTCCGTCTGAATCAATTACTTTTCTGCTTCACGCATTTGCTATTGCCTTGTGTTTTTCTGATTCTATTGTAGTTCTGTAAGGTGTTTAACTCTTATGCATGAAAGACATATGGGTCTTTGGGTTCACGTTCTCTGCCTTCCATCTCTTCTTTAGATTGGGTATTGCTTGGGTGCAGGTCCTCTCCTTCCTGTTTAACCCATCTTCTTTCCTGTGTCTATGGGCTTCTTGGCTAGGGATCCTGCCATGTCACTGCATTACTCCTGTTGTATCATTACCTCTCTTTATTTCCTTATAAACTATGGGCTTACAAGGCAGATGTTTCTGCCGTGCCAGTCCAATTTCCAGATCATACTTTTGATTCCATTCTCTTGTAGCCTTTCAACTCTCTTGGCTTATTGGCCAACATTCCCGCTGTGTCAGCCCACTTTTCACATCCTTACCTTTTTTGGGCTTTACAGGGCCAACATTCCTGCTGTGCCAATCCATTTCATTCTTCGGCTTCCTCGACCCATTTACTTCTTCTTTACCTTTTTTACTCTCATGGGCTTTTGCTAAATCCTTTAGGCTTCCTGGCCCGATTACCAATCTTTACCTCTTATTACTTTTGGGCTTATTGGCCTTTAGGCTAACCCAATGAATTTACTAACTCATTTCTTGGGCTTCCTCGGCTCATTTACTTATTCTTTACCTCTTATTGTTCCCATGGGTTTACTACTTCATTGCTTGAGCTTCCTCGGTCCATTTATTTCCTTTTTACCTCTTATTATTCTTGTGAGCCCATTATTCCTGCCATTTCGGCCTACTAGGCTTGCTCTTCTCACTTTCTTCATATTGTTAGGCTTCTTCTGCTATTGGACCCTTTGTCAAAAAGTGGGCATCAACAAAGGGTTTTTTTTTTTTTTTTTTTTTAAAAAAAATTATGTGTTTTGGTATTGTGTTTCAATTTCCCATCACAAAGTTTTATCTCTCCCTTCTATAGCTTTGGTTAAATTTTGGTTTAGGTTAATACTTAGTTTTTTTTTTTTTTTTTTTTTTTTTTTGAAATAGGAATTTGAGTTTTTATCAAAATACAATCTACATGGCTATAAATTTGAATATGCCTACCAATTGTTTAAAATTTTGAATAATAAATAATTATAAAGCCTATCTTTTATACCTTTGGTTTCATTTTTAATTTTGGTTAAGATAACATTGTAATTTTGTGATGAATTTTGATTATCATGATAGTTTCCTTATTGCTTAAGAAATTGAATAATAAATTTGAAACTGATAAATTTTAGTTGTATATTAGGCAACTATAATACATTACAACATAAATTAGAAGGATATGGTTCACCTTAAAAAAATATTAATTAAACAAAAAAAAAAATGATATATCTGTAGGAATAAAAAGATAAAATATGCTTGTAGAAATCTTTTTAAAAAATTGACAATACTTGAAGTAAGTGTTACATTTTATATATTACACCCATTGCATAATTTCATAATATATATATATATATATATATTCTCATACATTCCGTGGTTCTTCGGTTAATATATAACTACATTTTAAAGCAAGTGGGACCAAGACCAACCCAACCTACTCAAAGCAATGAGACTACTGGCATTGTACACGGGACAAGATGGTCAAAGAAAGTTTGTTCCGTGGCAAATGAGTTTACATAGTGCATATTAAATTTTTCTTTATTAATGATAATGGTCATCCACTCAAAGTGCAAAACAAATTATTCAAACTTAACTAATACTTCCACTTCCTTATTCATCTGCCTTTAAGGTACTCTCAAGGATTGCCAGGGTCTCAGGTTTTGTGAAGTAGGTGAAGAGAACAAGGATATCATCCACATATATGTTAGATTCTCCAACTTTGTTTTTCTTCTGGATGCTATAAGCAAATTAGTTGCCCAGAATTATCTCTCTGTTGAATACATCCACATACATGCCGCTCTCAGCTACAAGCAACAGGAAAATTTAGCACCATAAGCATTTTAGTTTCCCAGAATCTCATTTGTAAGAAATACATGGAGCAGCAATAGCAAGATTGCAACAAGCCTCAAATAAGGGGGCGCTTCAATTTTCATCCTGTCAACATGCTTTAAGCTGCAAAAATTAAAATTCACTAATCACAAACTCACGTGATACTCAGGAAAATGTAATATAATTATTTTATAAAAATATAATGTAAAATTTGTAAGTTAAACAATGCATGTGTTATTTAAAAGTATTTTCTATTTTCTTAAGTTTTATTATTTTTATGTTATGAAACATAAAATGTATTTTGCATTTAACTACAATAAAATTTAATTTAATATATGTTTATTTAATAAAATATAATTCAACAACTACATATGTGTGTGTGAAAAATGTAATTTAATAAAAATATTTAAATTACACAATTATAATATTGTTTTACATAAATGAAGAAGATGTTATTAACATTATTTTTTTTTAAATATATCATAATTGGTTGACTATTTTGAACAAATCCAAGAATTTTTTTTTAAGTACGCCTTCATTTCATGAAACACATGTAACATGTTGCATTAAGTTTAAATTATTATATAAGTTTGAAATTGTAGCACTTTGTTTTTGCTTTCCAAATATAAGTATAATACCTATATTATTGAAACTTGAATTTTAAAGTAATCTTGTAAATATTTATCATATTTATTACTTTTTTAGGGCCTATATCTTTAATTTCTATTGCCCATTTTGTTTGTATTTTTTAGCCTAAAACTAAAGAGTTAGGTCTAAATATAATAAAATTTCATATTTTTCAACCCAAAAATTAAGAGAGAGAAAACAAAATTGATTCCAAAACTTGAAAATGAAACCTACAAAAGGAATCAATTTAAGGTTCAATTAGTCTGATTGGACCAAAATAGACTGAATTGGACCGAATTGACTAAAGTGGACTAAATTGGACTTGAATAGACTGAAATACTACACTAATGTGGCTCAAAAAAAGCATAGTAACAATAAACAATACGCTTTAGCTTTTAGACATTACGGAGACAGAAAAATATTGCTCAAAATTTACCTTCCCTAAAATCATAGATAAGTATTAAAATGATGGTCTAGCCAGTACATCCTAATTAGATGTAAAATCCTACTTCATCCAATGTAGACCAACAAAAAGTCACACCATATATGTTTCTCAGGATCTTTATTACAACTCAAAGATCCTTGAAGCACTAGTTCAGGAGATATGTGGCATACAGAGCATAGGAAATGAATGAAGCTCATAATTGAGTAGAGAAGGTATAACATGGCATGGTCAAGACTAAATAATGCATTTCTTGAGCATTAGGTTGAGTTCTAAGAGACATATTGTATGAATTTATAAGTTTTTAACATAATATTTACAATGAGAAATTTGCTTATTAAGTAATAACCATAGTAGGAAATCATGCGATGACAAAAATTTTACATTCCACGTCTTCATTCTCACTCGTGACTCAATGATTCTTGTTACAATGATACAACAATCTAATTAGGGGACTTGTGCCTTCCAATGGTTTAAAAAAAAAAAAAAAAAAAAGGACAAGGAGCTGTTATTTTACATAGGGTACCCGAACATTGAAAAAAGAATGGATCCAAAAAATATTTTCATTCCATGAAAAGAAAAAACTTGAGACAGATAACGTGTGCATGCAATATCTAATTTCAGGTTATTAAGTGTCCGTTTAGTATAGCTTATTTTTTAACTTTTTAAAAATGGGGTTGATTGAAAGGGACCAAAGGGTTGTATATTGAAAAAACAACCAAGACTTTGTCCCAAAATTGTGGGTATAAATCCTCAATCGACTAATCAAAGTTTGCATCATCTATTATTTTCTGACATTCTATTTTATCCATATATGAAATCATACTCTTTGTCATCTCTTTATTGACATATCTTTTTTCTTTTTCTTTTTTACTTCTCTCAATGTTATTTTAGTCTTTCTCTACCTTTTTTCTATTCCCTATACTTGAACCAATTCACTCTTTGTCATTGGTGAATCGTTACACTTTGCACATGACCTAAACATCACATGCAAGTTGTACTTTGAAAAAATGTTGTTTCAAACCCTTACACCAAATGACCACTAAGCCTCCAACTTAACTGCATAGTTGTATCTCACTCGCACACTTCAATTTACACATTTTGTCATCCTCTCCATTGCTTAATAAAGCAGAAACGCTTTCCAACTTGCAATTTGTCTTAACAATGCCTTAGCATCTTCTCAAACGTGTGAAAATGACTCTTACACCTAAATAACATAAAAAGCTTTTCCAAAATGTGACATAGAAGAATGAGGAACCAGACGTAGTTAACTTCTCATACATAACATAAGCCTTTTTTTAGATTGGTTCGACCTGGGGTTTGAAACTGTAAAGTTGTTATTTACAACTATGTGTTTTGTTGGCTTTTATTCTATGCCAAATTTGATTGTAATTATTGTTCAATCTTTTGTACCATGTATTTATTGTGGGATTTAATTGTAAGAGTTGTGTGATAGAGAGAGTGTGTGTGAAGACTCAAGCAATTAAAGACTGAAGAGTTTTTACAGGTAACTCGCGACTAAGCATCCCGCGAAATGACTCATGTGCCTTGCACATGTTGGAATGCAAAAAGTCAGGCCAAGATGGAAATAGTTGTGTCTCACGAGTATCTCGCGGGTAAGGCCTTCCCGCAAGACATTCTGTTCTGCCAGACTGTCTATTCTGATACACACTTTATGTGCCTATACTATATATACTCACATTACTCACATTACTCACAAATGTTGAGGAGTGCTTCTGAGAGAAAACCCTAACCAAACACCTTGAGAGTTAGAGATTATTATACCCACAATCCTCTATACATTTGCTTGTGAAATTTTCTCAACTCCTACCTCTCCATTTCCATACCATTAAGAGATTGATAATCCAAACACTTATCACACCCTTTCAGTGTGTCAAGTGAAGTTTTTGTGCTGCTGGGAAGCATTAGAAGAAGCTAAGGATGGCAGATGCAACATGGAGCTTGTTGCGGGATTCGGAGAATTAGACAAGATACGGTTCCGAGAAGCCTTATTGGAGTAGGAGTTTGGAGGGCTTAGTTACATCAGGTATATTAGGTTTGAAGGGTCTCTTGCTAACCCATGTATCCCAACTGATTGTTTAGTGAATCGATTTCTGCTTGGAGGGCGGCAGAGAGGTTTTTTGTCGAGTTCTTCGGTTTCCTCTTCGATAACACATCAGCGTATTATCTTGTGTTTGCATCTTTCTTCCCTACTCTTTTACTTTCCATTTTACTGCTATGTTGCTTTGATTATGGATTAGAGTAGCTTGTTTGTTTATCCGATCACCTTTACACTATTCCACACTTAGTATTAAGTTAGCGTAAAATCAATCGAGTCGTAACTTTTAATTTGGGAGTCTAAACAGCTTGTGTTTTCAACACATTTTCGAGCTTTAAGAAACCAAACCTTTTTTTTTTTTAAATCAACATGGAGGACAAAGTTTTATAGAATATATGTGCATATTAGAATTCAATCACAATTTTGAGTTGAAATCAACTGTTTGATGTAGTGACATGGTGTCCAATTGTCCAAGTGTAAAACATCTCTTATTGGGTCTAATGTACAAACTCATTCTTTAAATTAGCCACAAAACAAGCAGTGCTTTAAGCATCATAGGATACAAGATTTGAGACCAGCACTTAATTCTACACATCTGCACTATTTTAATGTACTTCAAATTTTCTTTGTAATTCGACTTGGTGCAACTTGTTCTCTTTATAAACTTTTCTAGGATGCCCTTTGATGCCTGAGCGTCCCTAACTTGAACTGAGGAGGTCTTGCTGTTGTTGGTGGCTTCTGAAGCAAGGTCTCTATCAGAAAGTGGTTATGAGATCAGATTTCAGACAACAGCACTTATTCAGATTCTCCAACAGCTATTGAAAAAATGTTGCTGCTTAGTTAACACATATGTTTTAACTGAACAAACAACAAAGTGCCCTCACTTTTATTCCCAGTAATCAATCCCCAGAAGTTGGTAACCGTCAAAATTTGTAGGTGCAGTTGAAAAAGGTGCATGCAATTACTGTCAGGTGGTGGCTGATGCTGAATCTACACATGCTAAGATGGCATCTAAGTTAAATATCATTGGGAGGGGCTGATACTAGAAGCTCTCATGATTTAACTATGATCAAATGAAAGTAGTTTTATGATTTGTGCTTGCCAATAAGGATGAATTTATATGAAACACAGTGGATGAACATTTTTCACAAATTACTATAGTCCAAAAAGATCAGAACTTCATGTACCTTGCAAGAGGCTGTAATATCATTGGGAGAGGCTGGATTGTCATATTCTCCACACAAATGAGCAAGTCAAATCAACTTGAATTCATTAGTTTTGTTGCTCATTGGCACAACCCTTAATGATGATTGACGGGTATCTTTTGTCTGAATCGCTTCCCCAGTGGTCTAAGGACAAGCATTTAGATGATTATGTGACAACAGGCAAATATATGACTACATTTTAAATAAAGGGGGATCATCCCAAACTAGCACTCAAAGCAATGAGACTATTGGCATCGTACAAGACAAGATGCCTTCTTGTGCATTTCAATCCAATCATGGAAGAAAGAGGAAACTAGAAAATAATTACACCCATATATAAGATGCATAATATCCACAAATATATGCTCACAACCTTGCACATCTGCAACTTCTAGCAACTGCATAGATTCTGTATTGCCACCAATCCAACTATAATTACAAAAATGAAAAATCCCAATAAGAAGGGAAAGAGAGTAAGTTCCACAGGATATGAGATTACATGGTGCATATTAAGTTTGTCTTTCCTAATGGTCATTCTCTCAAAGCTAAAACAAATGATTCAAACTAAACTAATACTTCCTCTTCCTTATTTTGAAACTCATTGATCGGATAACATCATCATCTGTTTTTAGCTTCTGCTCAAGAATTGACAGGGACTCAGGCTTTGTGAAGTAGGTGAAGAGAAGGTAGATACCATCCAAGTAATTGTTAGATTCCCCAGCTTTGTTTTTCTTCATTATGCTATAGGCCAGCGGAATTACCCCTCGGTTAAATACCTCCACATACATGCCACCCCCAGCAACAAGCAACTGTAAAATTTAGCACAATTTGCATATTAATTATGCCCAGAATCCAAAATATAAGGCGGCAAAAGCAAGGTGTTGGAACAAGCCTCGAATGAGGTGGTGCTTCCAATTTCATTATGTCATTATGCTTCAAGCTGCAAAAATTAAAATTCATGACAAGTATTTGCTCAATAATTACCTTCCTTTGCTCCTTAAAATCATGTTTAAGCTCTTACTTGGTAAATAAAATCATGGCCTCAATAGAAGATTCTAACCATAGCCAAGACATCCTAATTAGACATAAAATCTTTAATTCACCCAAAGCAGACCAACAAAAAGTCGCACCATGTTTCTCAGGATCTTTACAACTCAAAGATCTTTGAAGCACTACTTCAGTAGATACATGGCATATGAAGCACAGGAAATGAATGAAACTCATAATTGAGTAGAGAAGTATAGCACAGCATAAAAAGCCAGAACTAAACATTGCATTTCTTGAGTATTATGGGTACATCACATTTAAGTTCTTCTATATATGAGTTTGTAAGTTTCTAACATAAGATTTACAATGAGAAATTTTCTTATTAAGTAATTACCATGGTAAAAAATCGTGCAATGACAAAAAATTTGCATTCCACATCATCATTCTCATTGATGACTCAAATATTGTGTCAATTTCAATGATTTAACAATCTAATCAGTGGTTTTGTGCCTTCCAACGTTATAGAAAAGACAAGGAGCTATTAAGTTACATAGGATATCTAAACATAAAAGACAATGGAACAAAAGAGATTGTCATTCCATGAAAATGACCAACTTGAGACAAATAAAGTGTGAATGCAACATCCAATCTAGGTTAACTTATTACGTGCATGTTTGGTACAATTTAGTTTTTAGCAAATTTAAAAATGGGTTGTTTGAAAATTTTGAACCTAGAAAAAAAGACAAAAATAACAACCAAGCCTTAGTCCCAAAATTTTGGAGTCCACTATGGATTCTCAGCAGACTAATAAGGTTCAGCCATTCCTTTCCATCATTTTTTTCAATTTGAAGTCGTATTCCTTAATTGAAATGTCCTTTTTCACTACTACTAATGTTATCTAGGGCTTCCTCAAACATTTTTTTATTCCCTTAGCTTGAATCAACTCATTCTTCCTCAATGGAGCATTAATTGCTCTCCTTGCACATGACCGAATCATCTCAATACTTTGAAAAAGTGTAGTTTCAAACCATTGAGCTGGACGGGCACTGCCTCCAACTTAACTGCATAATGTCCATCTCATTTGTACACCTTAATTACACATTTTGTCCTCTACTCCATTGCTTATTAAAAAAAAAATGTGATCCAACCATGCAATAAGTCTTAAGTAACAATGCCTTAGCATCTTCTGGGACATGTGAAATTCACTCTCACACCTAAATTACATATAAAGCTTTCCCAAAAATGTGCCTACAGAGGAATGAGGCACCAGACATGGTAAACTTCGCATAATTAACATAAACCCTTTTTTGGATTGGTAAAGACAAAATCGATACCTTTTAAATAATCAGAATTGGGAATTAAAAGAAGCCGTATTGAGAAGCACCCAAGATACCTACCATCAACATATATAACCAGTCACAACTTAATGTAAACATTGAACTTTCTCTCGTATTGAAACAAAACCAAGTCTTACTTTCATTAATATACATGACCAGAGAAAATCCAATACAATCAAACTTTCTTTCTTGTATGGAATCAAACCAAGTCTTCTTTCACCAATATACATAACCAGCACAACCCAATACAAAAATTGAATTACCTTTCTTGCATTTGAAACAAAACCAAGTCTTCTTTCACCAATATATATAACCAGACACAACCCAATACAAATATATTAACTTCCTTCCTTGTACTTGAAACAAAACCAAGTCTTTCTAGGTCAATATACATAGCCAGACACAACCCAATTCAAAATTTGCACTTTCATCCTTGTATTGAAACAGAACCAAGTCTTCTTTCTTTCAGCAATTTACATAACCAGACACAACCCAATACAAAAATTGAACTTCCCTTCTTGTATTGAAACAAAACCAAATCTTTCTTTCTCCCCTTTTGTCTGAATTAAGCATTATCCTTTTCACACACACGCAAACACATTTTAAATGCTAAGAAAATTCTCAACCATCCCCCTCAAAAATTATTTCTTAAATTTAAACAAAACCAAATATCTATCTCTCTCTCTTTCTCTCTCACATTCTAATACTAAGAAAATTCCCAACCATCCCCCTTAGCAAACACAAAATTTTCTCAGAAACCAAAGAAAGAGTAAAACACACATACACAAACATTCTAATACTAAGAAAATTCTCAACCCACAAATATTTCTCAGCGACCAAACAAAGAGTAACGTCAAACCTCAAACTTTATAGAATAATTTACCTCTTCGTACTTCTGGGTCAGAGTCAGTCTCTCATCCTCGGACATGTCGGGCCTAAGAACCGCCATGGTCTCGTACTGTCGAAGCCCAGGTGGGCATTGTGGGGCCTCCTTCTCCTCCGCAGCCGTCAAGCCCGGCCCAGGCGGTGAAGGTGGGTCCTCATCCGACCCGAACCCGCCTTCGAAGAACGAACCCGAGAAGTCCAGAGTCTGAGCTCTGATGGGCAATCCAAGATTGGTTCTGTTTTGGTGTGTGAAAGTGAAAGTGAAGGGTTTTGGGTTTGAAGGGAAAGGCCTAAGGGAATGGGAGAAGGAGATGAGGGGTAGAGATGGGAATTGGGAAAGTGGGATGGGGAAAAATGGGGAATTTGAGGAAGAGTGAGTGAGAGTGGAAGTGAGGGAAGTGGAGGCCATTGCTGCTGGGTGGAGCTCTGTTTTGGAACAGAGTGGATGAACCAGTGATGTGAGTTGAGAGATTAGATAAGGGTGCCTGTTTTATAAAACTAGTAATCTCTTCTTGCCAATTACAGGAGCAGTAGGTGATTATTTTTATTTTTTTTTTTTTTTTTTTTTTTTGCATTTAGCATTATTTTTGTAACATTTTATTTACTTATCTAATTTGCAAAACCATTCAGCAAACTAGCATCTCGAGTATTTAAAACTCGAATTCCAAAATAAAACTCAAATTTCTAAAACTCGAATTTCAAAATAGAACTTGAGTTTCTAAAACTCGAGTTGCAATGATGGTATTTGATGTGGAAAAAAATCCACATAAAACTCGAGTTCTACCATTTTCTTTCCCAGTGTCTGTTCTTCTTCTTATTCTTCCTCTTCTCCAACCAAATCATGCTCTGTTATTCTTCCTCTTCTCCAGCCAGATCATGCTCTGTTCTTCTTCTTTTTCTTTGTTCTTCCTCTTCTCTAGCTAGATCATCTTCCTCTTCTCCAAATTGTCTTCCCCTTGCTCTGTTCTTCTTCGAATCTACGTTTTCCAGATCGTCTTTCTTCCTTCATCTTCTTCGAAACTCCAAATCGTCTTCCTCTTCCTATGTTCTTCTTCGAATTTGCGTTTTCTAGATCGTCTTTCTTCTTCCTTCGTCTTCTTCATATTTGGTTCTTCTTCTTCTGATTTCTACAGATTTACTTCTATAGAACTCGAGTCTAAGAAACTTAAATTCCATGTGGATAAATTGTTCCACCTCAACAGTTAGAACTTGAGTCTTTGAGGCTAGAGTTTCTACATGGAACTCAAGCCACAAAGACTCGAGATGTTACTCTCTTCAAATCTTTCTAACACATGCTAACTAACGACATAGTGTGGCAACATCATGCTACTCTACAAATTACCTCAGTAGTAGGTTGTCGTTTCATCCTTTTGAAAACATGTGTAATTGAGATGGAATTGGAACCCCAACTCAAATTCATCATTATATAACTTTAACCCTTTTTTTATTATGTTGTTAGGTATGCTTGATGATGAAAATCTATAATGGAAAATCAATGGAATTTTTATTTTTATTTTAACTCTATTTTACTAATTACATTTAAGCTACACTATGGAATATAATGTAATTTTATTTCTTTTCTTTTTAGGTTCTTGGTTATATTTGATTTTGGGGAAAAAAATAGAGAAATAGATAGAGAGATAAAACTAATCATAAATCAAGTTGAATTGAGTTGGATTTTAACCCATAATTCGAGGCTTAGGAGTCTAGGAGTCTTGGACGGGTTGGAAGGATGCTCAAGTTGGGCCCAAGCCAAACGGTTGAGTCTGTTTCAAGTCTCAAGTTGATCTATGATCCAACTTGACTTGCTTAAAAAAAATAAAAAATGAAAAAAACCACAATGCATGGATCATACAAATATTGTTAGACAAAACGAGAGAGAGAAAGAGAGAGAGAGAGTTGTTAAGGAAAAAAGCACAAAATGGAACGATGAGAGTCCTTGTTCTTCTCCCTCTTCCTTCTCCAATTCTTGTGTTTTGCTTTACTTTCTCGTAAAACTTTGATTAAGTGGATCAAATGCATCCCAAGAACGAGTGGAAGATGAAGAGGTAGATCCATGGTATGTAAATGGCATATAGTAAATTTAATTATGACTATAAAACTCTTTAAATTCCTAAATGAACAATTAAAAAGAGAGCAATTTAATATAAAAATAAGTGAAATTTTGAAAAGTCATTAATTGGTTTATAGTAGCAAAATTTCTCAAATAGACAATTAAAAAAAGAGCAATTTAATATAGAAATAAGTGAAATTTGAAAAGTTATTAATTGGTCTATTATAGTAGCATGCAAGTCAAAACTAACATATAGTGTAACCTAAGGAGTCTCCTCCTAGGTTGAAACTATCTCAAAAAAAAGGGATTCCCCCCACAAACATGATTTTTGCCTCTTAGCCTCATTAAGAAATCACGACCATTAAACCTATACACAATAACATGAAAACAATGTTTTTTTTAGAAATAGTTTTAACCTATAACGTTCGCCCCTAATTGTAAGGTTGAATTTAATTTATCATCTTATTGGCTTTATTCCGTGCCAATTTGCTTGTATTTCAGCACTTATAAACCCTGTATTTAGGTGAGATTCATGTAAGGGTAATGAGTGAGAGAGTGTGAAGAAATGCTCAAGATTGTGCAAGGATGTAGGGCTTCGCGGTTGGGACTCGCGGGTGACTCGCAACTGGCAAGCCGCCAAATGCAGCACACAAGTGAAGCGTGCGAGAAGATGAACAGTCGTGCCAGCTGGAGCACTACAGGACAAAAAGTCCAGCCTAGCCGTTCTGTTATCTCGCGGCTTGAACTCGCGACTCAGCCAAGTCGCGAGGCCAAGCCGCCAACCAGCTTTATTTTGAAAAACCTGACTCTTCGCATTCCTATTTCACCCTAGTATAAATACCCCTTAAACCCACAAAATGTAGAGACCTTCCAAAGAGAATTTTGAGAGAGAAAAACAAGATTGATTCATCCACAATCTTCACATAGAGACTCTTCAAATTTCTCTACTCTCACCATCTCCATTGATACATCATTGAGAGGTTCTTAACCAAATCATTTTTTCACTGTACCCACGTCTATGAGAAAGTCTTTTGGTGCTAAGGGAAGCAGTTTGGAAGTGACCAATGGTTATTGGTTGATGCTATGGTTTATAGCAGAATCCGGCAAGCTAGAAAAGACAAAGGTTTGGCGTAACCTCGTTGGAGTAAGAAGCTTAGAGGGCTTAGGTACCTGAGTAGATTAGGCTTGGAGGGTCTATTGCTGTTCATGTATCCCAACTTCATTTTCTAGTGGATTATTGACCGCTTGAAGGGCGGCAGAAAGGTTTTATGTCGAGGGCTTCGGTTTCCTCTTCGATAACACATCGTTGTGTTGTCCTTGTGTTTGCATCTCTCTTCCCTTAATCTTTACCATTTAATTTCTATTATGAATGTGATTTTAATTGGTTTAGATTGCTTATCAATTATGATATAAGTTTGTTATCATTTTCTGCACATACTTTGTTTGATATAAAGTTTGAATTGGTATTTTGTTGTTTGGGGATCTAAACGTTCATAGTGTTTTCAACGCTATTTGAACTTTCACTAATGATTGCTATTTATCATCAAACCAAAACACCAATTAGTCATTTGGTGTAAATAGGGATTAAACTCTAGATCTCTTATTCAACGATAAAAAATTTTACCAGTTAAGCTAACTGGAACTCATATGAAAATAATATTTATGTGTGCACTTGCAAGGCTCTAATAATAAATTAATAAGTATATTATTTATATTGTAAGCTAAGTGCTAACATACAAGTACGGTATAACATTTTTACTGTAGTATATGGCTTATGTCCAGTGTTTTTTTATATTGGATACAAAACGATGTAGACATGTGTCCAAAACTAGACACATGTCCAAATCATATCGTGTCTAGTGCACAAGCTTCACCATTTATTGTAAAGGTACAAATAACACATGTTAATTAAGTAAACTGAACAAAATAAAATAAGAGTAATGCTACAGACATAAACTAGTTTACAATATTTTTATAAACTGGTGATGTGACTTTAGTAATTTTTAAATAATTATTGATAAATATAAATGTGATGTTAGTAGTGAACCCATATTAAAACTAATAAGAACTTGCCACATCAATAGTTTGTAAAAATATTGTAAAATAGTTTATGGCTATAGCATTACTCATAAAATAATATCTAAAACAATTGTCAAAATTAAATGGTAAAAAGATTATTCCTAATATAGATTTCTTTCTTAACTTATAGCTGTATAGGTGGCGTTTTGGCACCTAAGCCTAAAGGGTAGAAGGATTCAAGCTCAAAGAACCCAACACAATGAATTTGTAAAGAGTAGGCTTAAAAGCTAGGTTTCAATGAATCATGCAACATGCACAATGGGTTAAAGATATTAAGAAAGCGGAGAAAGACAAATTCTAAGCAAGGAAATCCTTCCTCGGCGAAGTCCGAAGAAAATGATTCTTGAATATAGCTCTTTTAGACTTGGATACAATTTCAGTTCTTATTACTACAATATGTTCTCTACAGATTTACCGATCCCTTCCCCCTGGAAGGTCTCTTATATTATATAGCTCCCTTTAGATTATCTTAGCCCTCCATTTGTTGATCGTTCAGGCCATTTCTTGAGTGCTTGTCTTGTCAGACACCATTCCAAACTCCTTGTGAGTTGCGGCAGCCAAGGCAGCACTGTTCAATAGTATTCTCCATATAAATGCAGTTAGAAGGTTTGGTATGATGCATTAAATGCGGTGGCATCCACCATCCCTTCAATCACGTCAAGGCTAACCCCTTCTTTGAAACTTCTTCTCTATAGTATGACTTCCTTTGGTAACGTGCCACTAACATGGCCTTATTGTCCGAGGGTGTAGCCTCTTTGGCAAGATAATGGCCCCCAAGCTCAGCCATGGGTATGACACGTGGTGTGATCTCTTTATTTAAATTCCTATACCCCACAATAGCCCCCCAAAACTCCAGTTTTTCTTCTCTTATCTGAGGAGAAAAGTGGGGTTTTGACCTTGGATAATTAGTTCCACATGTGAGAGTGTCACTTTGCGTGCCCCACAACCGTTCTGGCACTTCGGAGTCCACAACGTCTCATTAAATGCTCTAGGCAGCGCTTTGTTCCCCACTTCCTGCGGTGAGATGGAGATCCTACGGCTGGCATTTCTCCTCGAATTTTGGATGAGATAACTCCCACCCAATTCTGTCTCCTATATAAGGTGCATGGGGGATTCATTTCCCTCACTTTCCTAATCTTCAAACTCTTAAGACTTCCTAAATCTCCAAACTTTCAAGACTTCCCAATTCTTCAAACTTTTTGAGAAGCTCCTGAAATGACCCTTGTCTTTATTTTCGCAAGTTTTTTTGTTCTTAGGCTATTTTCTCCTCTACCGGTCTCCTCGACTTTCTACTTTTTATTTCTTCTTCACAAATACTCCCTTCACTTCCCTTTAGTTTGCTCTGATAGGTAAGTTCACTCATTTAGTTGATTCCCCCATGGTTATGGAGGGATTTAAAGCCTTGTATCACATTCTCCAGGGCGTTTCCTTGCGATACTGCTCTCCGGGTGAGTGGCTCACCCACAGGAATAAAGGGGAGGTCGTCATTCTCATGATTGCTTTTATAGAAGAAAGAATGAGGCTTCCCATGGGTAACGTGACCAGGGACTATTTGATCGCCCATAGGTTGTGCCCCTACCAATGCGCACCTAACCTATTTAGGATTCTAGGTAGTGTAAATGCTCTTAACGAGCAAATAGGGTTGAACCTCACCTAGCACGACGTCGTTTGGATGTACGAGTGCCATCTACTGGCAAACTTGGGTTACTACCTTAAGTCTAGGTCTTCAATTGTTAGGCTCATCTCATGTATTCCTAAGTCCAACAAAGGCATGAAGGATGACTACCTAATCACCTCTGGTAAATGGCATGACGGTCTTCACTACCTAACCTGGGAAGGAACCAAGTGGGGTGCCCTAGGTTTAGGTCCTTTGACACGGGACTTAGTTTAGTGGTTCACCCTTTTTTTTCCTCTAACACTTTGTTCTCTTTTGATTGAGGGTTTACCTTTCTAACTGTGATTTTGCTTCTTAGTTGTTTTCGCAGATAAAAGGCACGTAGCACCCAATCTTAATTTTGTCAACGTATAGGATCTCAACAAGGTGTTAAGATCTGAGGTGTTTGTAAGTGAGGACTAACAATTAAGAGCCGTCCATCTCATCCTTGACTTCAACCCCTTATCCGACAAGTTTCAAGACGTGGGCCACATGATCAAAGCCGATGATCCTTGGCTTGCTTGGATAGATGTCTCGGTGCCTAGATTTATGGCCCAAGAAGACATCATGCTAGTTGAACTACCTGCTCATCGCTTTCCCCGTGAAGCGGAGTTTCTAAGAGAAGAGACAGCCTTTTCGCGCTTATCACTTAAGGTAGAGATAGACTAGTTCTATCTCGAGGAATAGAGAGAGCCCGTGATTCAAGTCTCGGACTCAGAAGACGAGCCTAATAGATTTTTAGATGTTTACACCTTCGGTCTCGTCATTGCACACATACACAACAGCTTCAAGGAAAAAGAAGAGGAGATGTCTCTAAACAGGAAGAAAGGCCTGCGTGAGCTCCTTGCAAACAGGGCTAAGGGGCTGACGCCCAAAGACACCTTAGGGTCCCAGCCTCCTCCTGCTCTCCCCCCTTCCTCCTCCTACAGTTAACCCGTTCGCCATTGCCAATTTGAAGAAGAAAATGAAGGAGAATGAGGTGGCCAAGGAAGGGGACTTCGTCCCTCAAAATGAGCCTAAGCAACAAAAGACGGCCAAGGGCCAAGGGAAGGCCTCCTCGGTCAAAAGCAAGGAAGACCATGGCATGGCCGAGGTGCGCCCTCCAAACGTAGTGTGGGATCCCCAGCTGGAGCTGGAAGGGGCGGCCATACCATGGAGCTCCTTCATTAGGGAATTCTAGAAAGGGCATGCCTACTACCTGGCTGAGACCCTAGAGTAGCCCCTGCTGCTACCCAAAGATATGGCTACACTGCAAACCATGAGGCAGCAGGATCTTTTTTTGTCCTTGAAGAGGGACTTAGCCTTGGTAAGCTTCTTTTCATGCTAGGTTGTCATGCTAGGTTATCCTTTTCCCCTTTTTTTTAAACATAAAATTCCCTTGTTGTTTTTGCGCAGGTCGTCTGGGAGGTATTCATGGCTAAGGAGTAGGTGAAAGATGCTCACAATGAAGCCAGGGTCAAGGCTAACCTTTGCACCAAGACCAGCAAGGCCTCAGGTGCAGCGGAGTAAAAGAACCAAAAGTTAACCATGAAGCTAACGACAGAGGAGAGGGAGAGAAGGATCGCTAAGGCTTGCCTCAAGAATGCTCAAGACCAAGCTGAGGAGTAACGCAAGAAGCTCCATTATGTTGAAATAGAGCTAGCCACGACCAAGTAGTAGGTTGCAAACTTGAAGGCAGAGCTAGGGAAGGGTAAGAAGGCTGCTCAAACGGCCAAGGAAGTGTGAGCTCAGGCACTCAACTTGGCAGGAGTTCCTTTTGCTTCAGAATGGAGGAAGGCTGAGAACATTTACTACCCTACAAACATCTGTGAAATTCCAGTTGCACTCCTTCCTCCTACTGCCCCTACACTAACCTCCTCTGAGCAGCCCTCTATCACCTAGGCCTCTTTTCCTCTTGCTGAGGTCACCAAAGGGCCTAGCAAGGCTGGTGACCAAAGCTAGGGAGTTGAGGTGGCTAAAGGTAAGAAGGCTAGCCAGGGTGATTCTCGACCAAAGGATAAGGCTAAGGGTAAGGAGGTCAAGTCCCTGCCAGAGGCCAAGGGTTCAGAGGCTGCTTTCAAGCTTAAGGATGTCACTCCCAAGGCGAAGGATGTTGCTCCCAAGGCAAATGAGGCTGATCCCAAATCCAAGGAAGCTAATCCCAAGGCCACTAACCCACTTGTCTTCCAGCCAGGCAATAAGGAAGACCCTCCTCCAGCCAAGGCATAGTTTAGGATCTTTTTCTTTTACTTATTATTTTTTGTATGTAATTTTCCTTTGTTATGGCAGTTTGCCATGTTTAAGATGTATCTCCTTTCTTAATCAATGAAAAGACATAGACTTTTGCTTTTGTGGGTCTTTGTTTTTCTTGCAATGTTTGTCTTTGGTTGGCTGTAATTATTGTTTTGCCCCCTGTTGAGACTATAGATTGATGATGCTTCTAAGGGTGAATACCCCTACTTTAACGAAAGCTAATTGTAATGAATTGTTGCTAATTCAAATAAATTACTCCCATGTAAATAGTGAGAAAGTGGCTATCACCTTGATTAGGATATATTCTAACCCCTAAAGTTAACAGTTACTTATGCAACTAACAGTCCAACTATTACTTTTCATGTAGTTTGCAGTGTAGTTGGATAACCTAACCTTGTCCATAGCACTTGGCACCTAGTAACCGACCTTAAAACAAACTTTGTGTACCTCATGTAAATAGCTCAAAGGATGAAGTGCACTTTTGGATTTTCTTCTTAACCTCAAATGATAGTGAAGTTCATGTCTATCTAGGGTATATAGTCCAAAAAGGCTACCATACTTTGAATTTCACCTAGCACCCCGTTCCACAGTAGGCTTGTATAATTGTAAGTGTTAATTTAGCCAAAGCATGTGGTCCTAGAGACCTAAAATTACCAAAGTTCTGTTTAACACTTAGAGAAAGAATGTGAAGTATTAATTTACCCAAGGCATGTGGTCTGAAGAGCTAGTCGTAATAAAGGTTCTATTTAATACTTAAAGAAATAATAGGAAGTATTAATTTACCCCCAAGGCATGTAGTCCGAGGAGCTAGGCAGGAACAATGTTCTATTTAATACTTAGAGAAATAATGGAAAGTATTAATTTACCTAAGGCATATGATCCGAGGAGCTAGTCATAACCAAGGTTCTATTTAATACTTAGAGAAATAATGGAAAGTATTAATTTACCCAAGGCATGTGGTCCGAGGAATCAGGCATGACCAACGTTTTGTTTAATATCCACACAAGTAATCAGGAATATTAATTTACCCAAGGTATATGGTCTGAGGAACCAAACATGACCAAGGTTTTGTTTAATATCCATATAGGTAATTAACTTAACACATAATGTCACAAATGAAAACATGGCAGAGCTGCCTTTCATTAGTAACAGTACCTTCGCATGTTATTTATATTCCAAGGTCGCGTTACAACTTTTTCGTCTAGATCTTCTAGGAAGTATGCACTTATGCCTGCTATTAAAGTGATACGGTATGACCCTTCCCAATTAGGTTCTAACTTCCCCCAAGCTAGGTTTTTTGTAGTTCCCACAACCTTTCTTAATACCAAGTCCCTAGGGGCCAATGGTCTTAAATTCACACTTGAATCATACCTCTGCTTGAGTTTCTGCTAATAGTAGGCTAATTGAACCATGGCATTTTCTCTCCATTCTTCAACTAGATCTAGGCTCTTTTCTAGTAAGTGGTCATTGTTGTTTGGAGCGAATAAGCTAGTCCTCAGCATTGGGAATCCAGTCTCTAGAGGGATCACAGCCTCGGACCCATAAGTCATTGAAAAGGGTGTCTTTCATGTTGACCTATAAGGGGTAGTCTGATATATCTAGAGGACATGTGGAAGTTCATCCACTTATTTGCCCTTTGCATCATCCAACCTCTTCTTGAGTCCATTCACTATGACCTTATTAACAACCTCGGCTTGCCCATTCCCCTAGAGATAAGCTGGAGTGGAATACCTATTCATGATACCCAATTCACAACAATACCTTCTGAAAGCTTTGTTATCAAACTGAAGTCTGTTGTCTGAGATAAAGGAATGAGGAATCCCAAACCGAATGACAATGTTCTTGCATCCACGTCCTTAATCTTTGCTAGTGGCTCAGTTTCAACCCACTTGGTAAAGTAATCAGTGTCAACCAAAAGTCATCTCCTGTTTCCTACTACTTTGAAGAAGGGCCCCATAATGTCCATGTTCCATTAAGCAAAAGGCCAGAGACTAGATAGAGAATTAAGAACACCTCCTGGCTGATGAATGATAGGAGCGAATCTCTGACATTGGTCACACTTCTTCACGTATTCTTATACTTCTCTTTGCATATTGGGCCACCAATTCCCTAAGTAAAGGCCCGGTGAGACAAGGATTTGCCTCTTATATGACTTCTACAAATCTTTTCGTGCAACTCTTCTAGAAGTGGCTCCACTACTTTAGGATGGATGCATAGCAAATATGGCCCAGAAAAAGAGCGCTTGTACAACTTTTGATCCTCAGACAGCCAAAATCAGGGAGTCTTTCTTTACACTTTGTCAACCTCCTCCTTCTCCTTGGGTAAAATGTCATCCTTAAGGAATAAGACAATAGAATCCATCCAACTAGGTCCCACCCTAAATTGATGAATTTGGACCTTCTCCTTTTTCATCTCGGTAAGGTTGCATAGATCCTCGACCAAGATGACCCAAGGTAGACTGCGCCAAGGAGGTTGCAAGAGTGGCAAGGGAATCAACATGCGTATTTCTGCTTCTAGGGATATGGTGTAAGGAAAAAGAGTCAAATCCTAATTGCAAGTGTCTAGCCTGATTCAAGTACTCTTGCATTCTCACATCCCTAACTTCTTGTTCTCCCTTTACTTGGCTTACAACCAACCCCGAATCTAAAAACATCTCTACTATTCTTCCTCCCATTTTTTGAATCATAGTCATTCCTACCAACAAAGTCTTGTACTCAGCCTTATTATTCATGGCCGAGAAGCCCAATCTTAAGGATTTCCCAATGGTGATCCTTTCAGGAGATACTACAACCAGCCCCACTCCTGATCCCTTTTGGTTTGCTGTGCTGTTAACATACACCTTCCAAGATAGAGAATCTTGCAAGGAGATCATCTCAACTGATTTTCCATCCATGCTCGACCCTTCACAGTTTTCTTCAAACGAAGGCTCAACAAACTTAGCCACTAAATTAATAAGAACCTAACCCTTTATAGAGATGCAACGCATGTATTTAATATCGAAAGCTCCTAGGATTGTTGCCCATTTTGCAACCCTCCCTGTGTAATCAGCTTTCCAAAGTAGTGATCGAAGAGGGAATTAAGTTAAAACCACAACAGTGTGAGCCTGGAAGTAATGTGGGAGCTTCCGTGTAGTATGTTCTACTACCAAGATGGCCATCTCCAATGGTAAATAGCGAATCTCTACCTTATGTAATGATTTGCTCACATAATAAACTGGTCTTTGCAATCCATCATCATCCCGCACCAGTACCAGACTCACTGCATGTAAGGATACAGCAATGTAAGCGAATAAAACCTCCTCCTGCTTGAGCTTGGACATAATAGGTGGCCGGAAAAGATATTCCTTCAACTATTGAAAGGCCGAGGAACACTCCTCTGTTCATTCAAATCCCTTCCACTTATGCAACAACTAGAAGAATGGTCTACACCTGTCCACTAACCAAGAAATGAATCGATTCAAAGCAGCAGTCATTCCTGTCAACTTCTAGACCTCTTTGAAATTTTGAGGAGGAGGCTGTAAGTTGTTAATGGCTTTAATCTTATCAGGGTTAACTTCGATTCCGCTGTGGGTAACCATATAACCCAGAAATTTGCCAAAGCCTACGTCAAAAGAACACTTAACGGTATTAAGGTGCAGTTTATGTTTCCTCAATATGTCGAAATTATTCCCGAGGTCATCTATATGCTCGGACTCTACTTTACTCTTTACCACCATATCATCTATGTACACCTCAACATTTTTACCCAACTGAGGCTCAAACATCCTGGTCATCATCCTCTGATATGTAGACCTTACTTTTTTCAATCCAAATGACATTACTTTGTAATGGTAATTCCCAGTACGTGTAAAAAAAGCAGTATTTTCCTGATTGTCCAAAGCCAACGGTATCTAATGATAACCCTGAAAGGCATCCAAAAAGCTCATTCGAGAATGACCTACAATAGCATCCACTAATTGATCTATTCAAGGCAGGGGGAAAGGGTCTTTTATGCAAGCTTTATTTAAATCTGTAAAGTCCACACACATTCGCAACTCCCCAGTTTTCTTCTTCACCACCATTATGTTGGCTAGCCACTTGGGGTAGAATATCTCCTTTATGGCTTCAGCCCGCTTGAGCTTGAGGACTTCCCCCTTAATAGCATCAGAATGTTCCCTAAATGAGCACTGAGGTGGTTGCTTCTTAGGGATGGCAGATGAATTGACGTTTAAATGGTGGTAAATGAAATCTAGATCTACCCTAGGGGCGTCGTAGGCGCTCTATGCAAATATATCAATATTTTTTCTAAGAAAACCCATCAGCTCTTGCCTCTCCCGAGGAGGCAACTGAACTCCGACCTGAAAGAACTTCTCCTCATTGTCACCAATAACAATTTTTTCCAGTTGCTTACACTTAGCCCCTTTTACCACTGCTCTTGTAGACAACACTAGCACCCTTGATTGTTATAAATCTTACTCGGCGGACACTGAAGGTTCACCTCCAGCCTGATGTCTAATTGTAGCCACTAAGCACTGTCTAGCCACAAACTGGCTTCCAACTAACTCCTTAACCCTGTCCCTCGACGAGTACTTCACTTTCAAATGAAAGGTGGAAGAAACGAATCCCATGGCGTGAAGCCAAGGCCTTGCCACAATAGTAGTATAAGGGGAGTAGGCATCTACTATAATGAAATTCACTTCCATGACTTCTGACCCTGCCTGAACAGGCAGTCTAATTTGGCCCCTCGAGAAGACAATCTTCCCATCAAACCCTATCAGAGGGTAGTCATAGCAGGTTAGGTCCTTAGGCCTCAGCTTCAATCCCCTAAATAGGTCAAAATCCATGACCTCTGCACTGCTACCCTAATCTACTAGCATCATCTTCACATCATACCCTTCTATCCTGAGAGTAACTACTAATGCATCATCGTATGGCTACAAGGTTCCAACTTTGTCCTTATCGGAGAAGCTCAAAGCTAGTCGGACTTCCACTCTACTCCTCTTCAAACCAAAGGGTAAGTTTTCGATAAATGGCTGAGCTATAGATAGCACTCTGGATGGTAGAGAGCCAGTTCTCCCTAGAGCAGCAAGAATGGCATTAATTATACCTAAAGGTGCTCTTATAGAAGTGTCTCTCTAAGCCCTTAACCTTGCCTGACTACCCTATCTGTTGGGCTGATACAGGAATTGCTTTAACTTCCAATTTTAACCAACTGCTCAAAGTGACTCCACAACGTCCTGCAATCTTCAGTAGTGTGCCCCCGCTCCTAGTGGTACTAGCAGTGAAGACTTTAGTTGCGCCTCATGGGGTCTCCTCCCATCTTGTTCGGTCACTGAAAGTATGGCTTGTTCTTAATTTTCTCCAGGATTTGGTATACTGGCTCTTAGAACATAGTACTGACTACCTGAGTTATGGTAGACCCAGAATGCCCCATAAAGTCTCTTCGAGGTCGGTTGTTATTGTACCTGTTTGACCTAAAGTCCCTTCTATCCTAAGGGACCACTTTAGCTTTCCCCTTTCCCTGTTGCTAGTCCTCCTCGGCCTACTTATACTCATTAATACGGTCCATGAGCTGATGCACACTCCTAACCAGTTTCCTGGTCAAAGACTTTCTCAAATTATGCTTAGCAGGCAAGTCGAGCTTAAAAGTCCTTATAGCCACGTCATCTAAGTTCCCCTCTATCTCGTTGAACATCTTTTAGTACTTGTTAAAATACATTTTTAGGGTCTCCCCCTCTCGCATAGTCATAGATAGCAGGGAATCCAAGGGCCGAGGAACCCTACTGCAAGTCACAAAATGAGCCTCAAAAGCCCTAGTAAGCTCCTTGAAAGAGCTAATAGAACCTTCTTTCAAACTGTCAAACCATCTCATCGCCATGGGCCCTAAACTAGATAGGAACATTTTGCACATCAAGGGTTCGTTCCGGGAGTGAAAGGCCATTCTTTAGTTAAAGTGGCTGACATGCTCCACAGGATTCGTTATGCCATTATACATGGTCAAGGTTGGCTGAGTAAACCACTGAGGAAGCTTTCCCCCTTCAATTCTACACGTAAACGGTGATTTAGAGATCTGGTTAAGAACCTTGCTCATAGCATCATTGCCTAGACCTTTAAGAGATAGACTTTTACTCCTTCGTTTATAATGACGGTCCTCATTGTACGAAAAAGACTCATTGGGAGGAGTCCTGGACTTGGACTTGAGCCTGTAGCTACCATCTCTATCGTCATCAGAAAAGGGGTCAAAATCTAAGGGAGTCCTTCGTCACTCGCAGCGTAGCCTCTTGCAAAGATGGTCAATCTCCAACTACATGCTTCTGGTATTTTCCTCATGAGAGATGTAACTCCCACCTCGAGACTGGCTCCTGCTAGTATGCATGGTGTGCACATTAACTTCGCGGTCCCTCCTTCGCTCAAGGTTAAGGAGCTAATCTTGACGTTGGGAACCAATAGACTCCTCCCGGTCTTGCCCTGATCCTACCATGGTTGGACGTTAAACTCACTAAAGCTCAAGCACCCCACAGCGCCAATTGTATAGGTGGCATTTTGACACTTGAGCTCCAAGGGTAGAAGGATTCAGGCCCAAAGAGTCCAACACAATAAATTTGTAGAGGGTGGGCTTAAAACTAGGTTTCAATGGATCATGCAACACGCACAGGGGTTTAAAGATATTAAGAAAGCAGAGAAAGACAAGTTCTAAGCAAGAAAATCCTTCCTCAGCAAAGTCCGAGGAGAATGATTCTTGAATATAGTTCTTTTAGACTTGGATACAATTTTAGTTTTTGTTACTACAGTATGTTCTCTACAAATTTACTGATCCCTTCCCCTTGGAGGGTCTCTTACATTATATAGCTCCCTTTAAATGATCTTGACCCTCTATTTGTTAATCGTTCAGGCCACTACTTGAGTGCTTGTCCTATCAGACACCTTCCCAAACTCCTTATGAGTTGCGACAGTCAAGGCAGCACTATTTAAGGGTCTTCTCCACATAAATGCAGTTAGGAGATTTGGTAGGATGCATTAAATGTGGTGGCATCCACCATCCCTTTAGTCACGTCAAGACTAACCCCTTCTTTGAAGCTCTTTCGCTATAGTATGACTTCCTCTGGTAATGTGCCACTAACGTGGCCTTATTGTCCGAGGGTGTGGCCTCCTTGGCAA
Organism: Quercus suber; assembly: GCF_002906115.3. Lineage (NCBI taxonomy): Eukaryota > Viridiplantae > Streptophyta > Magnoliopsida > Fagales > Fagaceae > Quercus > Quercus suber. The sequence continues at coordinate 439,507 of NW_027069890.1, forward strand.
GATAATGACCCCCTCGGCCATGGGTATGACATGTAGCGCAAACTCTTTATTTAAATTCCTATACCCCACATATAGCATTTCATCAATTTTTTTGCTGGCTATAACCATCTCATGAAAATTTTATTTTTCTAATGTAAACCTTTTGAAAATTAATGTTTCCTTTATAGTGATTTCTTCCTCTATTAAATCTTAATTTCAAATTTAAATCTCATTTTGAATTGGTTAAATTAAATTGCCAAGATGCAAGTCAGACATAAATTTATTAGTTACTTAGAAAATTAAGCAATTTAAACTTGTACCCACCCAAAACTCCTCATTTCCCTATTTTCGAAATTAATTCCCTACATTCATAGAATATGTTGTCGTCCATTTCCTTATGTCTTCCTTCCCAAGTCTTGCACCCAAGCATTAATTTTTAATTATTAGATTTAACTTCTCTCATTAATGTCAATCACTAAATTAGTAAAGCAGCAACAACCAAAAAAAAGAAAAAAAAAAATTAATACTACAAACACAAACTATTTTACAACATTTTTATAAATTGCTAATGTGACTTTACTAATTTTCAAATAATTATTGATAAATATAAATGTGATGTTAGTAGTGGACACATATTAGAACTAATAAGAATTTGTCATATCAATAATTTGTAAAAATATTGTAAAATAGTTTATGACTATAACATTACTTTTAAAAAAAAAAAAAAAAACCTAATCGTTGGTTAGACATTAACTTGATAAAGAAAAAAGACATAATATATATGAATAATGCTAAAGATACAAATTTTTTTACAAAAAATTTTTACACACTAGTGATATGGTTAGTAGTTATTAGTAATTGAAAAAGTGAAGTTAATGATAAGCCTAGATGAAAACCAATAAGAAGCTGATCATATCAATAATTTGTAAAAATATTGTAAAATAGTTTATGACGATAATATTACACCATATATATTACCATAAGGGGTGGAGATCTTTCCAAGATATGAAAGTTTTAAAATAATAAAAAAAACATAACAACTTTTAAAGGGAAAGTTTAAAAACAAAGGCAGAATATACTTAAATTAAAAAATTTTATTAAAAAAGTGAGAAGAGATACAACTCGATACCCGATGGCTCGAACCGACTCAATACCAGTCTCTAATACTTGGGTTGGGTCGGGTTCCCACTGTCAAATCCCATTTATATCGGGTCGAGTTGGGTGGATGTAGACCAGACCCAACCCGATCTCAACCTTACAAGCCTATAATACTAGATGACTTGATTTTGGCCCAATAGAAAGCCCAGGCCCAAATTGCTTGTCCCCGTTGAAATAAATATGAAATTTCTTGTCTTCACAACCAAGCAAGCAAAAGAAAGTAGAAAGTAGAAACTAGACGAGAGGGAAGAAGAAGAAGACGAACACAACAAACAATGGATCCCAAGCTCACAGAGGTCTCTCAGCTCTTCGAACGCTTCAAAGCCGCGTTCTTAAGGAACGACTTCGATACCTGCACTAGACTTCTCTCACAACTCAAGGTTTTCTTTTTTTACCGATTCTTCACATACATTAATCTCGTTACTCAAACCAAATACTCGTTAATTGTAAAATTTCCCACGAATTATTTTCTGGGTTTGTGTTGTTTTTTTTACTATAAATCACAAATTTGTTTGCGTTTGTGGGGCATAAGGGTTGTGATTGATACTGGGTTTTTGCTAAATCTGTATCTGAAATCGTTAAAAAGAAAATTTGGGTTTTACTTTAGGGTTAGAAAAGGAAAGATCTTTTGGTACTTTGCTTTGCTATTGTATGAAAAAAAAAAAAAAATCTGTAACGTGTTTGTTGGAGTTGTTAACAATGGATTTGGGATTTGGGATTTTATATGAACTTTTTCTTCAAAGTTGTATGGTTGCTAGAGTGGAGGTTGAGGCATTGAATAATTGTTTTGTGAGATGATAATAAGTATTGTGGCAACTTGGTTTAAGTGTGGAATTTTGTCTTATTGGTAGAGTGCTTGATGTGGGGGGCTAATAGGCCTTAGTTTTGAGATTCTGGAAAGCTTTTGAATGTGATTTATGTGAGCAAATGCGTTGTGCTGAAGGCCAAAGATTTAGTCATATTGTTGTTCTCTGTTTTTCAGGTCTCGCTGACACAATTCAGAAGCCTACCGCCATTGTTTGAAGCAACGCCCAATGCAATTCATGAATTGAATTTAGCAAGTAACGCTCTTGGCTCGTATTGGTTAATATTTTATGATTATTTGGTTATTGGTATTGCAGTTGTTTCACTTACCTATACATTTTGGGAATATGAGTATTTCTTGTTACTTGATCATTAACGTGTGTCTTCACTTTAATTTTTGGTGCTGTATGCAAAAAATTTATCTGCAGTAGATTTGGGCATATGTTATGCATTAAAATGTATTAAACGTTATGTTTATTTGGCTATTATCTTGATATCCCAGAGGAGGTATGAACTAGTAGATCTTAATTCCTTATAATAAGACTCCAAGAATGGATACTCTTTTTCTTTTAGCCACCAGTGTATTCAGTGGGGTTGGAAATACGAGTTGTAACCTCTTTATCAATGTTCCCATAGGTTATTTGATTTACCTATCATCTGATATAGATAGAACAATTATCAAATTTATAGATAGAGAAAATTCTGACTGGTGGGCTCCAAAATTATAGTGAAAAAGTAATTTTAACGAAGGTAAAAAAAGAGAGAAAAATAATCAAATTTATAAATGGAGAAAGCATAGAAGTATCTAATGTATCAAATATTAAAGAATGATATTGAAATAGACCCTCAAGTGTGTATTGATATGTGGAATATATAATATAGAGCATTGGTAAAAACTAAACCCACTAACTGGTGGGCTCCAAAATTATGGTTAAAAGAGAGAACAATAACCAAATTTATAGATAGAGAAACCATAGATGTATCTAATATATCAAAAATTCAATTATGATATGAGATTGATATCAAGTTCTTTAAAAAGAGGGTAGGTATAATGCAGGCCAAGTCAAGAGAAGGGCTTCCTTTCTTTTCTTCCATAGTAGTCCCAATGACTAATAGTTTGAAGCCTTAAGAAAAGAAACTGGTTTTTTTGGCACTTGGTTCATTCATCTTAAGTCAAGTTCAGTTTACTTATTCCATTTGGAGCCAAGAGTCTTTTAGCTTAACTAGCACCTCCTAGTGTTTACAACGTAGACTTCTAGGGTTCAAATCCCCCCCCCCCCCCCCCCCCAAAAAAAAAAATCGAACTATCTAAAATAAACTTGTTCAACTCAGAAATCTTAGTCAAGCTGATGGTGAGATCGATTTTTTGTTTGAGGTTCAATAGAAATGAGAGGAAGAGGAAACACCGCCTAATGGGTCTTTTACTTTCATTGTATCTTCCTTTCTGGTCAGTCCCTCCTCAGGTTCCATTCGATGTTCTGCTAATTTGGTTGCTTGGGAGCACGAATAGTAACTACTCGTGATATCCTTCAGTAACTTTCTGTGAAGATGGAAAGCAAAACAGTTATCAGGTTAAAGACTCAATCTTATTCTTTGGAAGTTGCTGCAAGTAGAGTCATCCTGAAAGCCCTTTTTTGCTCTTGTGTGAGGGTTGTCATAACTTGTGTCTATTTGCTGTTTAATGACTTGATAGAGTCCTACGAGTAGTCTTAATGTGACACATTTCCTATCTGATCAACGGCATCAATCGGCTAGAGAGCGGAGTTATTCTTCTTCCAGGATGCAAAGTCGTCCCCTCTACTAATCAAACCCTCAGTTCAATGGTCTTTGTCAACATGTTAAAGGCTCCAGTCTTGGGCAGGTCACCATTACTTTACTTAGAAAGGCAAAACAGTAGCTTGCTGCTCACTTGCTGTCTACTAAACATGCCTTCACTGCCTGTCTGGCCCCCTATCTTTAAGCTTAAGTAACGTGAAGTCAAATCAATGAAGTGAACTAGACCCTCAAGTGTGTATTAAAATGTGGTATATGTAGGGTCTGTTTGGGATTCGCTTATTTTGCTGAAACTGAAAACTTTTTACTGAAAGTATTGTAGATAAAAGTAAAAGTTAGCTGAAATAGTACAGTGAGACTCATGAATAGTACCAAAAAGTGCTGTGGGGCTCATGAACAATAGCAAAAATAAGTTGAATAGTAAAATAAGCTGACAAATATAATCTATCCAAACGCAACCATAATGTAATGAATAAGGAATAGTAATGATTTAAATGAGAATAAGATCCAAAGTTTTACTACCATGTCAAGGCACCATATTATTGAAGCGTTCTGTTTATTTTTCAATTAATCCTCTCATCATCTTGTATCTGTAGTTTTTAATTCTTTGTTTCTAAGCTATTTTCTCGTGATTTATTATTTCTGAGAACTTTCAGGGGATATATACGAGCATGCCGTTGTTCTCAGTGTGAAGACGGAGGACCAAGATGCATTTGAGAGGGATTTCTTTCAGTTGAAGCCTTATTACACGGATGCTGGGTAACATCATGTTGCCTTCATTTCAGCTATTTTTTAAGTTTTACTTTTATTTGGAAATTATTAGTCTAGCATCCACTCTATGCATGTGAGGCCAAGCCATATTCATGATAAAAAGGAATTACATTTTTTTTTTAAGTGCCATGCTTTTTCAAGTAAAATATTGATGTCTGTCTCCATTCACTCAGATCCTCCTTTGGATTAAGCATTTAAACATGAGGTTACAAGAACATAGAATTGAACATAAAGCCATAAAAAGCTTTTGGATCAAACAACATACTTGCTGCTGAGTCTCTTCTGCTACTTAGTCTCTTAGACTTTTTTGGTAGTTCCATATATTATTTTAGTTTTGGAGCTATGCTAATGAATTTATTTTTCTTTTGGAGCAGCAACCGTCTTCCACCATCCCCTCAGGAGCATCCAATCTTAGGACTCAATCTTTTGAGGCTCCTTGTTCAGAATAGAATAGCCGAATTCCATACTGAACTTGAACTTCTTTCCTCCGCTGCTATGGAGAATCCTTGCATTAAGCATGCAGTGGAGTTGGAGCAGTCCTTCATGGAAGGGGCTTACAACCGTGTGTTGAGTGCTCGACAGACAGTGCCACATGAGACTTATGTCTACTTCATGGATCTTCTGGCGAAGACAGTCAGGTAGTTAGTCAATTGCTATGTTTGGTATTATTTTAATGGATAAAAATGAGACTTTAAGTGATAGGTGACAGAAAATTACAAACAAGCGAGTGATTTACTCATTATGAAGTATTTAGCTCTAAAGTGTTACATAAGTTTGATCCTTTTAACTCTTGGGTTGATGTGAGTAGTGGAAGTAGTAAGCCTTTTCATCATATTCCATAAATTTTAATTTATATGTTCATACTTACTCTCTACAAACATGTTTAAGTTTGTGTTCTTACGAATTGATTTCTCCTGTCACTTTCAGAGATGAAATATCTGGCTGTAGTGAAAAGGCTTATGATTTCCTTGCAATTAGTGATGCGCAGAAAATGTTGTTGTTCTCTTCTGAACAAGAACTATTGGAGTACATTAAGGAGGTACTCATTATTGTCAACTGTTTATATGTTCTATTATTGATGATTTCACCATAATAAAATGACACCCTACCCACCAGCAAATAAATATACCATTTCTTTTTTCATATTATGTTCCTGATAATCTGTTGCTTGAATGCAGGAGCATTCTGAGTGGGAGATAAAGAATGGTTTCGTTTATCTCCAGAAGGCAAAAGAATCTACCCCATGCAAGGAAATACCTTCTCTGCAATTGATCAACCAGACACTCAGTTATGCGAGAGAGTTGGAGCGGATTGTGTAATTGTGTAGAAGAGAGCGAAACTGGCCATGGTCATTAGCTTAAAAAATTGTTCACTTTTGTATCTTAAACCTCTTCATATTTTCAGTTATCTAGGCTTTGCATTGCCATTCATTATTGCATAATGAATACCTTTCAGTATATTTTCAATTCTTAAAAGTTTATTATACGACGATTATTTTCTGAACATGCATTTATTAGTCGCTAGGAAATTTAGGAATCACACTCCTGAATTGGAGATCATGGATGATTTCATCTCTAGTTTATTCAGACAACAATGTTGTCATATTTTATCTAGAAAAATACTAAGTATGTTTGATAACTGTTTTTTCTCTTTATTTTTTGTTTTCAAAAATAATTTTCTATTTTTGAAACTAAAAAACTTGTTGGGCAACTCAAAATGGACAGAAAATAAAAACTGTTTTTAAATCTCAATTTGTGAAGGAAACTGAAAACATACAAAATGTTGTTTTTAGTTTCTAATTTTTTAAAAGTTAATGAAAATACGCATTTAATTTAATGAATTTGTCTCATTTAATGAGTTAGTATTAGAGTTTAAATCATAATAATAACATATTTTAGTATTTTTTATTTTGTTTCAAAAAACTATTTTTTTAATTTTAGCTAACCAATATGTTTTTGATTTTAAAAATACAAGAAAATTGTTTTTTCTTTATATTTTCAAAAACAAGTTTACCATGCAAGGAAATACCTTCTCTGCAATTGATCAACCAGACACTCAGTTATGCGAGAGAGTTGGAGCGGATTGTGTAATTGTGTAGAAGAGAGCGAAACTGGCCATGGTCATTAGCTTAAAAAATTGTTCACTTTTGTATCTTAAACCTCTTCATATTTTCAGTTATCTAGGCTTTGCATTGCCATTCATTATTGCATAATGGATACCTTTCAGTACATTTTCAATTCTTAAAAGTTTATTGTACAACGATTATTTTCTGAACATGCATTTATTAGTCGCTAGGAAATTTAGGAATCACACTCCTGAATTGGAGATCATGGATGATTTCATCTCTAGTTTATTCAGACAACAATGTTGTCATATTTTATCTAGAAAAATACTAAGTATGTTTGATAAATATTTTTTCTCTTTATTTTCTGTTTTCAAAAATAATTTTCTATTTTTGAAACTAAAAAACTTGTTTGGCAACTCAAAATAGACAGAAAACAAAAACTGTTTTTAAAACTCAATTTGTGAAGGAAATTGAAAACATGCAAAATGTTGTTTTTAGTTTCTAATTTTTAAAAGTTAATGAAAATACGCATTTAATTTAATGAATTTGTCTCATTTAATGGGTTAGTGTTAGAGTTCAAATCATAGTAATAACATATTTTAGTATTTTTTATTTTTTTTCAAAAAACTATTTTTTTAATTTTATCTAACCAAATATGTTTTTGATTTTAAAAATACAAGAAAATTATTTTTTCTTTATATTTTCAAAAACATTTTTTTGAAAATATTGAAAATAGAAAATAAAAACTATTGGCAAACATAACCAAAATTTTTACTAATTTTATATTTTTTAAAAAGTACAAAATAATGGGACAATGAATGTGATATTACTTTAATAATATATTAAATAAATGTTGATTTTATTTATTAACAAAAATTATGATTGGTAATACATAAGTTTGTAATGTAATAAAATTTGTAATGACAGAATTTAGGTATAATACTTGAGGATTGGTCTTAGGTTTTTTTCTTAAAAGTTTAGTTATATAGTTTTTTTTTCATGAAATGAAAGTGTATTTCTAGTTAAATATAGTCATTAGACTAAATTTTAAAAAGAGAATTTAAAGATACTTGGGTACTGTATTTAAATTTACTCTAAATATCTTCAGTTCACTTGGTATGTAAAATAGTGGAAGTACTTCTGAAGAAAAGGCCCCAAATCTGTGTAATTTATGTCCTAATAAGATACCCGCAGAGAAGGTACACCCAGAGTGACATGCCTTATTAACTCAGAAAATATTTTCTAGCGGAATTCGGTGGTTAATAAAGCTCATATTACTTGGAAATGACCTCTTGCTTAGGCTCCCCCTCCTAGCTCCCCTCCTAGCTACAATGCAGACAAAGGTGTACGACTCAGCCAAATACTAAAAAGTGAACTTAAATATTTATTATATCATGTAAATTCAACCTTCAGATAGAGAATCTCAGCTACCCCATTATTATGATTTCTAAATTAATTGTGTCGGTTCCACTTACTTTTGCTTTTACAAAACAATTCCCATCTTTTCCACCAAAACAATAAATTCAACCTTCAGATAGAGAATCTCAGCTACCCCATTATTATGATTTCTAAATTAATTGTGTCGGTTCCACTTACTTTTGCTTTTACAAAACAATTCCCATCTTTTCCACCAAAACAATTGGACTTATAATAAATGACCTGAAGTCTGCACCACTCAAATAGCTTGAAAAAGCAATCTCTCAACCTAAGCTCATCCACACCTCCAATACCTAGCCCTGTAACTCATTTTTGTAATTTAATTTCACAGGTGGGTTTGTTATTCCCATAAAACAAGACTCAAAATTCAATGTACTGTATAATTTATTAGTTTAGTCATAAGATACTATGTTTTAGAGCTATCCATTACTGTTCATAAGTATTTTTGCATGTGCAAGCCAAGTTTTTGATAAAGCCTACAATGATTCCACGAATGATGTAACTAACAATTAAGACTTAAGAACCAAAAAAAAAAAAAAAAAACAATTAAGACTTAATTTCTTTTCCTTCAAGTGGCGGGTCCCGGTTTTGAAAATAATCACAAGGATGACAAGTCCCAAAATTCAAAGAAAGTATACCATGTTTCAGTAATACTAGCTCAGCATTTATTTTGGTATTTTCTACCCAATAAATGAGTGATATCTGTTTCAAAAAATCACATCAAACTACTCCAATAAATTAATCACAATCTTTTATACTATTGAAAAAATAAATTAATTATTTATTAGAATAGTCTAATTATCTGATGTAATTTTTTGAAACAAATATTATTTATTTATTAAATAAAAAATATCAAAATAGATGTTAAATTGGTATTATTAAAACATAGTATACCGAAATACGGAATACTTTCTCCTTTGAACTTGCCTTTCTTTACCCAGGTTTTGAAGAAAAGTCATTCTCTGCCGTTCAACAAAAATAACTACTAGTATGCAGGTGTCGTTATTTTGCTTAATAGCTAAAGGTTTTCATTTACCTGTCTTATCCTCGTCCTGTTACTCGTCGTTGTCACTTCTAATAATTCACTAACTCGCTCTCTCTCTCTCTCTCTCTCTCTCTCTTTCACACACACACACACGCACTCACACGCACAGACTGCAGCATAGAACAAAAGGTTCATAATATCCTTTTCATTCATGCTGAGAGTTCTATGTCAAGAAAAAAACTTTATACTATAAACGAAACCCCATAACTTCTGTTGTGGTCTCCTTGAGCATTTGGATGCTTATTTAGAGTCTTGAGCTTCACTGTGAGGTGGGGTTTGGATTGCAGTCCCAGATCACAAACTAAGATAACTCAGGTGTTTGCTTTTTTCTTCTTTACATCACTTCTTTTGGGTTCTCTGTTGTATTTATTTGATTAATATAGACTTCTCATCTCTGTCTTTTGAATTAAAAACACAAGCAAAAGATAGTAACACAAACTGTAGAAAATGAGTGTTTGTGTTTTTTTTTTTTTCCTGTTTTGTGAGATGACTTCTCATCTGGTTGATCAGAAAACTAAATAATAAAAAAAAAAAAATTTTAAGTTTTATGTTTTTGCTGCTTTGGTTTAAACAAAGTGAAAGAGAAAAAATACCTTAATTATTCCAAAAATTATTTTGAGGCCCAGTTGAGAACAGATCATTCTTATTCTGTCGACACACTTTTATTTTACCCTTGAGCCCTGCTCTCATCTAAATATGAACTTTTTATACTATCTATATTTTATACCTTATTATATGCATGTATAATTCAACAGTGTTAAATATGGAATCGGTTCTAGATGTTATATTGGTAATGATCATGAAATTAGGAGTGACAAGCATAAGAATTATCCATAAAATTTACTTATTATGCAACATTCTAAGTTGACATTTAGTATGATGTTACCACATTTTATACAAATATTTAGAGAGACATTTTAATTTTATCAAGAGTAGTAATGATTTTAGTAACTATCTTAGCATGTTAAGATGTTGTCTCATTACATTGATTAACAATATAGTTTCTAATATAATATCAATAGAAGAGACAAGCTATCTATGGTGATCTGATATTGTTTAGATTTTTATAGTGAAAAATAAAATCGTCCTCTATTTATCATACTTGTCTCTAATTGTTGAATTCAATCTCAACAACCAAAAGGAAGTCTGGGAATCATAACATGGACTTTATAGGAGCAGTTGGATCTTGTCAATGAGAATAGGGTGGCTGCAGGTTTTACTCTGGTTAAAGAGTTCAAGGCATGTCAAACTGATTGTAGAGCTTTGTTTATGTATTCATTATTTTAGCAGGCCAAAAATACTCTTTTCATGGAAAGTGTGGATTCTTCCTCTTATGTTTCTGCAAAGCCAGAATCTTCCCATCATGATGAACTCTTCATGCAGCAAAGGTTGCACTTTTCAGATAGTCTCAAAGTACTGTTCTCTAACTTCTTTTTTTCTTTTTCTTTTTTCATGAACTAAGCAAATATTTTAATGGGTATGTGAAGAAATCTCCTTACTAATATCAATGTTTACTCATTGAGTTCAGGTCCCATGTTAGCATTCTCATAACTTTATTTTTACGAACTGTGATGGCCCCATGTTAATATATTGTGTTTGGATTTGAGTTAGCGATCCTTCAATTTCAGGCAAACATATGAAAAAAAAAAAAAAAACAGATTTATTTAAAATTTTCCTGCAAATTGGATTACAAAAGTTCATTTCTCACAAATATGTTTAGGACTTGAAGAATCTGAGGAAACAGTTGTACTCAGCAGCAGAGCATTTTGAGAAAGAAGATCAAAATTACATGTGAGTCACCCCAAGGTTTTTTTTTTTTTGTTTACCAAATAGCAAGTTAATGCTCTATTTGAGACTTGGGGAACTTCTCTTTTTATCTAACTTTTATAAAAATAAATTTGCGTAGAGTTGTGGAAAGCTTGAAAGATTATGTCATTAAAGCTTTGGTCAATACCGTGGACCACATGGGTTCTTTGGCATACAAGGTTAATGGATTTTTGGATGCAAGTATCTGTGAGCTATCTAGAACTGAGCTTAGGTTGTCTTGTATTGAACAGGTATTCCTTCTGTTCAGTTTACTATCATTCAGCATATGCATATTGGTTGAGACTTGAACATCATTTCCTTTACCAAAAAAATATGTGTATTATATAAACCTACTTGTAACAATTTCAGAATGCAGGATTTTCAACCTATTTCCTGTATTTTTTTTTTTTTTACACTTAAAAAAAAATGTTTGTTGGAAATCTTAGAGAATTGGAACATGCCAATACTTCGTTGATCATGGGGGCCTTTTTCAACAATCATCAGCACTAAGATTTCCAAAGCATCATAAGCAGTACATCCTACCAGGCAAATATGTTCTTCTCTGCTATTTATTGTTGCCTTAATTTAAAGCTAGCAATGAGAACTACATTCTTACCTATTTGGAAATTTACAAACAAGTGCGTGTGTGTGTGTTTAAATTTACCTGGTCACCCCATTGTTTTGTTCAGCTGGGGCAACAACGGATGCTGTTGACCAGTCTCAAGCTATGCATCACATTGCTAAAGAGGACTTCTGTCAGTTTAGAAGTGGTATTATATTTCATCTACCCTAATGATGCATGTGGTGTTAATAAGCATGACATCCTTACATTTAATGCTAGTTAACATTTTAATTATTAGAAAAACATAATGAAATTCAAGATTAAAGCCTCATTTTTAATGGCCTAAAAACATCTCAACAATTTGAGAACCAGCATTACTGGTGCCCATCATACAAGCTATACTAGGAGAAGGCTAATATTTGTCTTTGTGGATTTTGGCAAAGCTGTTCGGGAAACAACCAGTGAGATCTCTCCAACAACAGTCAGGTAAATGTTGGCACTATGGTGGATTTACTTGTGCCTAAACATACACAAGCTCACACTCTAATTATAAAATAAAATTCTACTGCAGAAAAGGGCACTCTGTGATAAGGTCTGCACAATCTTCCTCAAGACCTGGAACTTTCAATTCACGGAAGTTGCATCCAATAAAGCACTCGGTTTGTACAAATGTGTTTTGTTCTATTATGGGAAGAACGTTATTACCACTATTACCTCACAAGTTTATTGGTGTACTTGTTATATATTCTGTATTAATCAAGAAGTTAGAGT